>NC_092208.1:23900048-24015199 GCF_043381705.1 Parasteatoda tepidariorum | reverse complement strand
ATATATATATATATATTAAATAGACGATAAAAATATTGGTTCCTTCTAAGTTTATTTAGCACCTTATTGTAAATTCTTTAAGAAAAGGATTCTCCAGTCGGGGTCTTAGGGTTTGGCCATTAGGGTCGCAGGCCTACAAGCGGTTGCATCATGAGAAGCTATTAGAATTCAGCCCATCTTGCCTTTTATTTAGGAATTCTGAAAGGAAATGGGTTGCAAGATATTCCCTTACGTAACCGAATGTCATTCAAAAGGGAAAATAAAATATAACTATCTTGATTCTTTTTAACATGTTAATTCCGGAAAACTTTTGGAATTTTCTTAATGGGTATATTTTCCAGAATTATTAACTTCAGAAAATAATGTTTTAATTGGAATATTGACTTTTTACTGTGACTCTTTGTGTAAAACGATTCTTTAAAATTAGTAAGCGAATCTATTTTAACCGCTGAATTTAATGTAGAAAGAGTGGCATGAGACATTCTAAGCGTATGGTCTTATTTTATGACCGGCGTTGAACAGCCGTCCCAAATCAGAGTTAAAGACAATCTATGCTTAACTCCTAAGCATAAGTTTTAAACTTGACTCTTTTTTGAAGCTTTCCAAACACTCGTTTTAAAAAAAACTTAAATTGCACCGTATAATCAACCGTTTTATACTACTTTGAAAACTTATTGTAGTATTTAATGATGCTTAGACAAATGATTAAAATTATCATATTCTAATAAAGAAATACACGAAAGTATTTTATTTTATTTTTCAGATAAGAAGAGCTCGGACTCTGTTTCAAGCCCCGAATTCCAGTAAATCATAGTCGGGCTCTTATTCTATTTTTATCCTATTAATTTAAAATATAACTTTCTCTACAAACGTAGATTGAATGTAGAGTAGAATTCCTCAATATTTATAGGGATGACTATTTTTCATCCGTGAATGGAACTTTTGCACCGCATCCGGGCATTGAAAAATGTCTCTCATAGATGTAACTTTACAAATTGCAAAAAATCGTAAAGGGAAAAAAAATGGAAAAGTTTGATGTTTTCAAATCTACGTGAGATACAATTTTTTTAATTTTATATTGTGGAAAATCAAAGTTGATTTTAGCATAAATAGATTTAAAAATACTTGAAGAAAAAAAGTATACGCTTCAATTTCTAGCCATTCTAACTAATCTAGTCAAGTAAGTTTAATTTTAAGTTATACCTTGTTTCCACCAGCAAATTAGGAAAACTGAAACGTTCGGAAAACTGTTTTAAGAAATATCAACTGCTCCTTAAGAAAGCTTAAAGCTGCATGAGCAAACATGATACTATAATTGCATAGGAAAAGTATGGATGGTAATGTCTTCAACACCCGATACAGAAGAGCCAGAAAACAGTATAAAATGTCTGTTACACAACAGTGGCTTAAAGAGTTAAATGAATGCGTGATTTACAAGTATTATAGGTATTGGCATGAATGCCATGCATGAAAACTATGCGATGTGAATTAGTAAATAAAAATATCTCGTGTAAAAATATGTAAAAAAATATTTCAAGGAGCCGGAGGATAAAGAATCCCATTGAACCATCTCATCGAAACATAATTGAGATGCTGTCGAAGGCTACGGGGTCGATGGGGGAGCCGAGAAATGTTGAGTTCCTGAAGGTGCGTTAGGTGGCTAGTGTTAAGTATAAAAAACAAGAGAGCAATATTGTTAAGATGATTATGTATTGAATAAAAGAAAATATAAGAAAAATTGCATGTAGCTAAATTTTAAATTCATTTTTAAATAGAAAAATTAAATACAAATGTGAAGCTTACCTAGAAAATGATGCAAGATCCTCTTTAGAAAAATCTTCTTTGCATCAAAGTCTTGAGAACTCAATATCTTGAACAATCGCAATACCAATAATACGGACGAAGTCAAGCGATCATAGACAACCACAGGTTTATATATAGTGCAGCTTTCAGGAGAACTCCTCCAGACACCCGTCTCGCGTCGTGACGGGTACTATGGTTACGAGGAAAGGTCACTTCGAATAGGGGTGCGGGATGAATAGTTTTGTCTTAATCTTAGCATGGGTCCTAGTGAGTAAACCAATCAACACCTTCGTTCCTTCATTTCACTCCATTAGAAATGTACTCTCGCTTGTTACCATAGCAGCAGACAACCCCAGACTTTCAGTCGGGAGGAGTTCTCCTCAAAGCCGCACTTACTCTCTCTATCCAACAAGATTATCTCTAAGGTCATCAAAATAGTCGCATAGAGGGCTGTCAGTGTTATCTGTGACTTTGGAGTAAGTGATTAAGCTTTTCTCATTTTAAATCTATCATTGAATTTTTTTTTTCTTCGTATGTCTAATTTGGCATAAGTCAAGCAATTGATTCATTCCAGCTATATAATAAATAGTGCTATAATTATTTATTGTTGTCACCTTTTACAAGCGTACGATGGTTAAAGTGATGTATATGTCTAAGTGGTTTTGTATAAGTCTTGTCTAAGTGGTTTTGATGGGAAAAAAATTATGATTGGGTTTGCAAATATGCATAGACATTAAACTTAAAATGAATATAACTTGTATTTCTTGAATAAGCGAAATTACCTTATGTCAATACGCTGCTACTATATGCCAATATTACTACTTACTAATATCATATACTTTCATTTTGCTAATTGAAAAAGTATTGCAAAAATTCACTATTCACCTTTTTTATCACATAGTATTCTCTAATCATTGGTTTTGAAATATATTTTGAGAATCCGTCAAGAATGAATCCCAAAAAGTTATACACAGCAGGGAACGCAATATTTTATTTAAGCAAAAAATAAATAAATGAAACAATAACAAAATTCCACAAATCACCATTGAAGTAGATTGAATCCAGATTGATTATCCGATGAAAAATTTATGTACCTTGATAGTCTTTTCTTAACTTTCATAGGCAATCTAACAAACGCTATTCGTCAAGCCCCTATAATACTTATGTTTTTTCTGACAAAACTATTAATTAGTCCGCGATAACTCAGTACTTAAGAAAGAGGGTGCCATATCAAAGGAGAAACCTTTCGTTGCAAATTTTCTTTCACATCCAAAAGTAATTTAAAATTTAAGGTATAGAAGAAGTGAGTTCAGATAAACTTAGAGTAAGCCAAAAAATTTCAATTGTTGAAAAAAATAATTTTGCTGTCACTCTTTTTATTTCCCCTAACTACCGTTACCCTGTAAATTTGCTAAATCAAATCTGTGTAGTTCAAATAGTGCAACCAAATAGTGTTCCACAAATTATAACTTAACAAAATTTTCCTTTAATTTAAAATAAAACAAATTATTAATATTTTCAACAGCAACCAACCAATTTTCTTAGCAACCAATATTACCTACAACATAGAGTACGACGACATAGTGGCTACAAGTATATGCTTCAAAATATAGAGCTATTTTTATTTGTGAACGTAATGCGAATTATGCTTCTAAATTCGAATTCGTTTGATAGTTTTTTCAAATATAAGTTTGAGAATTTTTTTTTAGATTTCTGCATTAAAGTTTAACTTATTATCTTCTTTAGTAGAAAATTAATAAGCAACGATAAATACCTAAAACCTTTTCTTACTTGAATTACTATAAGTCTCGTCAACGGTTTAATTATTAAAAATTATTCATTTATTTATTTCTCTATAATGAGTTCCACTATACGTATTCCTTAGGTTAATTTTTTTCAGGGGAAGACTATTTTCCAAATCTAGGTAAGCGTCTACTTCATTACGATTGACATATTAACAAAATGTTTTTACATAAAGCTACAATAATAGTATAATTCGAAAACAAAATGTTCTGTTCTTTTGCTGGAGGTGGGTGGGAAGAAACAATAAATTTAAGGGAAAAAACAATGATGTATGAGAAGCAATTATTGGTTGCAAGCAAAGGTTGATGAGCGGAGCGAGCACTAAGTTCAAATAAAAACTTCAAGAGAATATTGAAGTGAAACAAATAGAATAATGAAATTGATTTACAGATTAATTTAAAGAAAACAAATCTATGAAAATTATTTAATCACACAGTGTAGATCAGACAAAGGCTCTTACCTGAGAAAAGAGCAGCCACAACGCAATATTTACATTTCCCAAAAAGAGTTAGGAGAGAAAAGAAGACTTATTTTAAGTGCACCGATTTTTAGAACGAGCGGGAAGAGAAGATCTGGAGTCAATCTTCAACACTTCTTTTTTAACTACACCCAACGTCACAGTCAACGTCAAAAAGGTGAAAAGGCATATTCACCATGTATCCTAAGGAAAACAAATAAACCCAACAGCAAATCTTGCTGTCCTCCCCTGACGTCATAACAAGATATGACTAACGTTTCGGTTCGATAGAATGTGCATCTCAGTATTTAATTTAAAACGATTTATGCTTTTTTAAAAATTTAATATTATAAATTATTAGCACATAATCAGTGAGAATGCAGTTAAATTAAATAATAACAAATCTAAACTGAATTTCATTTGCATTAAAAACATAGTATTCCGAACTGGATGAGGAACAAATACAATTTTAAAGCATTGCCTCATAAATTTAATACTTACTTTCTCTTCTTAATTTTTTTTAGCAAATAACACTAGACTAATCAAGTTTAAATTCTCAGTAAGTTTATCGATAAACAGTTAAAATAGATAACTGTAATTACTTCACATTGCACTCAAATATTTGGAGAAACTCACCTTCTTACAGGTGCAACGTATAAAGCTATATAAATAACAGTTCCATTATTTTATAAAAATACAAAAACTTTTATTCACAAATAGTAACAAATATGAAGTACCCGTAACGGGATAGTTATAATCTTGTAAAACAAACGAGAAAAACCCGTATTCATAAATAAAACTAATCTCTTAAAAACCAATAACTCTGTTGTTCTAAAAATTGTTATTCTAATTTTATCGTATGTCATTATTAGGTTAATAAACGACCAGTTTAAATTACTCGGTCAGCTTTAATTCTGAAATGAAGACATTTATTTTTTTTTTTAAAAAAAAGGGGGATTTGCAACTAATTCGCATTATTTTTTATCTTTGATGCATTCATCAAGAAAGCTCTTGATAAAACAATTCTATTAATACTATGAGTACACAATTCTTCATTAGCACTTGAAAAGTACTTTATTAGCATTCGAATAAATAGTATATTTGAAAAGTACTATTTATTCGTTAAACACGCTGCTTTGTAGGTTTGCTAAGTAGGTAAAAAATGTATATATTCATGTAAGCAGAAAGGATACAGATTTGTTTTGTTCAAGTTAACAGTAAGATAAGTTCACATTGGTATTAACTTATGTTACTTATTTTAAAGTGCCTTTATTGAAATAAAACGTAAGTAAACTTAGCAATCACCTTTTTTTTTATTGCTTGAACATAATTATTTGTTCTTTGACTGGTTCCTTTGTTTCCCAGATTATAAAATATGTAAGATAGAGTTATAAAGAAATATAACCTCATTTAATATTCACAATTTTACAAACCATATGAAATGAAAATAAAGCAATAAGATTTTGTTCTCCTTAAACATTTACTTTAATTACTTAGCTTTTCAGCAACATCAAAAATTTTAGACACTTTATACAATTCCGAAATTATATTTCTTAGCAGGACTATTCTCACTACGCGTGTTTATAAACGAGAACGAAAATTCCACCTATCAGATTTGAAAGTTCACTTGCTTTTTCGAATATGAATAGTACAAATTGCACTTCGGTCAATGCAAAAAAAAAATTTTTTTTTCCAGTTCCGAATAGAAATGTCTTGCTTCACTTCGTAAAGAAATAATAAACAAATAGAGAAAACGGAAAAGGAAAAAACTGAAATCTTTTTCACGATAGCAAACAAAATATTTTAGGGAACGGCATTCCCTTGGGTTACCCCCAACTACAGTACTGCTCTAAGCTCATTAACTGTTTTATATTGTCCATTACAAGTTTTATTTTATTACAAGTATTATAACTCCCAAGATATTGTAATTTAGATAAATATTTAATCAGAATTTATAACTGCAAATTTTATTAAAAACTTAACCAAGAGATACAAAATTATAGAATAACCAATATTTTAATTAAAACAGTAAGAATGACTGAAATAAATTAAAGGCATTAATATTCTTAGCTTGTAATGAGGTCGTGTTTTGCACAGTGTTTAAAAATTAGCTTACTGAAGTGAAAATAAAATTGGATTAATTAACATTTCTTATTTTAAAAATAAAATACGAACCCTGAAAATATACTGCTTTTTAACTAGAATTTTAAACTGAAAAAACTCAAATGACAGACAAACAAAAATTTTATTTGATTGAAAAAGTTAAATGGATTGAATTTTTTTTAAATTAAATATTTATTTCAAATAAACGATAAATTTTAACTTAATATAATTAAATTTATAAAATAAATTATATTGAAATAATAAGTATAATTGGTCTCTATTTAATTTTTACCTGATTAAACTATACAAATTTTTACAATTACTGTTATAATTACTTATTTTTTCATGATGCACCGATTTTACTAGGCATTTATAACATTTTTCAAATATTTATCCTTTTTTTCTGCTGCACTGGCTTTAGCTTTATGTTTAAACTCGCTTAAATCTTAATAAAAAATCAGGGACGCAGAAGCATTTAGGGCCTGTGGTGGAAATTCAAGATTCAACCCCACTGCCTTTTTGGTTAAGGAGCGAATTTTGGAGACAAGTAGTTCATGTTTGCCTTTACTTTATTTTCATACTTTTGTGTTGCAAAAGCATACAAATGTGTAAATATGTCCTTTATTTTCTAAATTTAAATATTAATGATCATATATTTTGTGTGAAGACTTATGAGATTTTTAAAATACAATTTTTTTATTTAAATTAGTACCTTAATTTAGTTACAGTCATAAGTATAAAAATCTATTTTCACTGTTTAATTTAAATAATAATGAAATAATTCCAATAAAATAATAAAATTAAACTAAATAAATTTGTATAATAGCAGTAAAATACTTTAAAACTATTGAAATCTAATTTTAGTGAAATTTAATTTTTTATCTGTTGATTTTTTTTTATTATCATTAAGATTTATTTACGAGTTTTTAGAAGTTAATATTTTATTTATCAAAGTATTATGAGCAATGTTAATTTTTACACAATTACTCTTACTTTGATTCAGTATTAAAAAAAATCCAGTTTCTTCCGCTTGTATTCGCAACATAACCAGGTGACAGCTGGCTAATATACCACATAACTAATTAGTTAGAATCAAAGGAGAGAAAAAACAGTATTATTATATGTTCTAAAAGAATAGACAAATACAAACAAGACTGTGATTTGTTTGAAAATTTTTAATTAACTGAAAAACATGGTTCAAATAATATATAGTACTTTTTCCCTTGAGAATATGAACAGAGCACTGATTAGTCGCAGATATAATAAATAAAACATATTTTAAAAAAATATACACCACTCTCAGTACACTTCTTTCTTCTAGATTTTTTTTTTGGCACATAAATAAAATAAAAAATCATTATAAGAAATTTAGAAACAACAATGTATTAAATCAAAATTTTACCCTAATTTATACACTGAAGTACAAGCCAAAGCTAATTTTTGAAAGATAAAAGCTTCGTATACAGTAAACATCATTGGTTTCCTTTTCTGTCTGTTAAAAACACACTGAAGGATTTCCTACAATGTCGTGAAACTAATCTTGGGCCCCGCAATGTAAATTTTAATATGAACTTTTCCCCACCCATATTTTGAACTTAAACTGAAATATTATATCATTTACCGTATCTTATTCAACTATAATGTTAGAAGCTTTTTTTTTTCTTCTTTTTTTTTTTGATTTTCAGGAAATAAGAGATTATTTAAATCCCTGAACTAGTATGTTCAAAAAATAACTATTCAAAATGCTGATCATGGTGAAGAATGAAGCTTTTGATATAATTTCAAAAGCATAACACACACTGGAGTGTATAACTTTACAATAACTTTGAACTCAAATAATTAACAGTTGACGATTCTTTGAAATCTGATTGAAATTTTCAAGAAGTCAAAACTAAGCACAATTGAATGAAAATTTTTCATACAAATTGAAATATAAAATCTTAATATGTAAGTATAAAATCAAACGAATTCGAAAAAGAAAAAAAAGTTATTATGTATGAAATTTTTTTACTTCCTTCATATACAATCAAATCGGAAAAAAAAAGAACTTAATATGTATTTTTTTACAGATAGAATTAAACAAATTAAAAAAAATTAACTTAATATTCATGCAATTTTTTTCAAATAGAATCAAAAAAATTGACAAAAAAATTTATATGCATGTTTTTTTAAAAAATTCTTTTAAGAAATAAGCAAAACATTTTCGTGTTATAAAATTTTTCAACTCTTTCTTAAAAAATATAAATAATTCAAAAATTAAAGCTAATATATTACGATCCTTTAAGCTAGATCACTAAGAGAAACGGTTCAAGCGTTATAAGAATATTATAATCAATAAATCCAATAAGTTGATCATACTAAGTTATTAAAAAAAAAAGAAAGAGAATATGAAGACTTTATTGGAATTGGAACAGTATCATTTTGAATTTAATCTAGATGCATCAATCAGGAAAACGGAAGAATTTAATAAAAATAGAATCGGCCAACAAATTAATAAGAATAAAACAAAAACCACGAGAATAAATGCAAAATTTAATAAGAAAATAAAAAGAAATTCTGTAGTTAAAGAAATTGATTCTTTCACATACCTTGAAGCAATAGCAAATTAACAAGGAGGCAGCAACGATGATGTAAACTAAAGAATCATAAAAGGTAGAACCTATTTCAGAAGCCTTCAAAAATTTTGAAGAGCTTCAAACGTAAAAATCTCCACTAAAACAAATGTTTTTAAAGCTGTTGTTCGCTCCATACTTTTATATGGTGCTGAATGTTGAAGCCACCACAAAACCGAAAAACTAGAAACATTCCAGAACAAATGTACAAGAATAATTCTTAAAATTTTCGGGACAAACACTATTTCAAAAAAAGGTCTACTAATATAAGCAAAATTGCAGGGCTAAATGTACGGAAGGAGGAAAGAGGACTGGCTCAGGACAGGAGTGGAAGCAAAAAGACTTGAGGCCTTGTGTGCCAGCTGGCGTGAAGAAGATAAGTAGGTAAAGTACTAGTCTTAAAAATTATAAATAGAAACACAGAGCTAGGACAACATTACAGAGTGGGGTTTGAAGAAAAGTCATCAATCCAGTTAGTCAGTGATTTTGCAATATTTCAGGAATTTAAGGGAGTCTCAGAATTTTTCACAAAATTATTTATTGTTTAACTGGATAGTCATTGAAAGCTTTTAACTTGTAAGGTATTTACATCATTTGAAGTAATGAAATTATAGATGACAAAAACACAAATTACATAATTCAAAATATAGTAATTTGTAGACCTTACAATATAGGATATTACCACTCTTAAAAATATTTCAAAATTGAACTCTTTTTTTTTTAACCAATTAACACAATCTAGAGTTGTTTACTAGAATTTTCAGAAATTTATAGCTCACTGACTCCAAAATGTACCTTTCTATGATAATGACTCATATATTAAATTAATTATATAATTTTTTTAAATTTTATTAATTTCTATTTTACAGCAAACAAGAAAAAAATAGCAGATAAATTTGTAGATCAATCACAGAATAATAAACCACTAATTTTTTCATGAAGCTATATAGTTTGTCTAAGGTAAGAACACCCCTCGTAACAAAGTCCGAGACCATCTGTGATATGGAAACAAGAATAGTGCATTATCTTCTCTTCACTCTAGGACTAACACAATAGACCAAAGAAAAAGATTATTTTTCTCTAGCTGACCCAAGCCAAAGCCTGTCCTAAACAGTGACCCCACGCCCCTACTTGAAATAGTTATACCTCGTTACCATAGTCACCGCCACGGGTTCAGACGAATGGCTAGGGGAGTTCTTACTTTAGACAAACTATAGTTTATTCCCTTTACAATGACATATTTCAGAAAAATTGATAAAGAATGGAAAATTTGACTCTTCAATTTTGTTCTTTAGATTATAATAAAAGTTAAAATGGTTTCATTACAAAAATAACATTTTAAATGCAACAACTACTGTATTTATAATTTTTGCATACACATAAAAGGTAATGGATTACACACACATCTTATTCAATTAAACAAANTTTTAAATTTTATTAATTTCTATTTTACAGCAAACAAGAAAAAAATAGCAGATAACCTTGTACATCAATCACAGAATAATAAATCACTAATTTTTTCATCAAGCTATATAGTTTGTCTACGGCAAGAACACCCCTCGCAACAAAGTCCGAGACCATCTGTGATAGGGAAACAAGAATAGTGCATTATCTTCTCTTCACTCGAGGACTAACACAATAGACCGAAGAAAAAGAATATTTTTCTCTAGTCGACCCAAGCCAAAGCCTGTCCTAAACCCCACACCCCTACTTGAAATAGTTATACCTCGTTACCATAGTCACCGCCACAGGTTCAGACGATTGGCCAGGGGAGTTCTTACTTAAGACAACTTTTTACATTTTTTTTTTTTTTTGCCTNCTATAAATTTCTTTAAAAAATAATCATAATAAAAAAAACTATAATAATAATCTCAATTTCACTTTGGTCAGCAATTCAAAACGTTGGGGGGGGGGGGAACAAGAAAATTTAGATACAATATTAGAAATTTTGTGTAAGCAAGCAGGTATTTAAGTTGAATCAGACAATCTCATTTTTCATAGCTGAGCTATATCATAACTTGATTATTTTGCAATAATTATGAAAATTAACAATGTTTAAAATATAAAGTATTATTTATTTTTATTTAACAGAAAATATTTGTTACATTTTTAAGGAAAAACAAAAATTTTACTATTAAAAACAAGTGGATTAATTTATGAAACTTAATCTTCCGATTTTCTTGCAAGACTGATTTCAGTCCCCAGAACTGAAGAGTGGCGCCCATGCTTACAATGTAATCATTTTTCAATCGTTATTATTATTAAATTATCTAAACAATAAAAAATGTATTAAAAAATTAAATTGTAAAACATTTTTGCTCAGAATTATTTCTGAAAAAACCTTTTTTATAACTGCAATAACACAATCTTTTTTCTTTTTTTTATTCATTTTAATAATTTCATTTGTTTTTAGAAAGAAAACTGTCAAAATGAATGAAAATGTAAAAAAAAAAATTATCTTTAATTGAATGAATTAATGTATAAGCGAGGATTGTAAATTAAATAACTGCATGTTGAAAAAGAGTTACTGCATAAATACATAGTTATAGGGTGAAAAAAAGTTTTTTTTTTCCTGGATAGATAAAACTGTGTTTTGCTAAATAACCCTTTCTTAAAAAACTCTTATTACATATACTACAAGAATATGATTTTCTTCCAGTATGAGAAAGGGTGTGTTCATTTAAATTACTGCTCAAAACAAAACTCTAATTGCTTATGTTGCATTAAAAAGGTTTTTCACTTGTATGGACCATGCTGTGTCTTCTT
Source organism: Parasteatoda tepidariorum (assembly GCF_043381705.1). Classification (NCBI taxonomy): domain Eukaryota; kingdom Metazoa; phylum Arthropoda; class Arachnida; order Araneae; family Theridiidae; genus Parasteatoda; species Parasteatoda tepidariorum. Next base: position 24,003,655 of record NC_092208.1, on the reverse strand, counting down.
AAATCACCCTTTCTTAAAAATCTCTTATCACATATACTACAAGAATAACGTTTTTCACCAGTATGAAAAAGGATGTGCTCATTTAAATTACTACTTGTTGAAAAACTTTTATTGCATATGTTACATGAAAAAGGTTTTTCACCTGTATGGACTAGGCTGTGTTTACTTAAATCACCCTTTCTTAAAAAACTCTTAGCACATATACTACAAGAATAACGCTTTTCACCAGTATGAACAAGAATGTGCTCATTTAAATTACTACTCGTTGAAAAACTCCTATTGCATATATTACAAGAAAAAGGTTTCTCACCTGTATGGACGTGGATATGTTTAGTTAAATCCCCCTTTCTTAAAAAACTTTTATTACATAAACTACAAGAGTAAGGTTTTTCACCTGTATGAATTAAATTATGCTTAGTCAAATTATTTTTATTTTTAAATCTCTTATTACATATGCGACAAAAATGCTTTTTCTCCCCACTATGAACAAGGTCGTGGTCAATTAAACTACTTTTAGTGGAAAAATCTTTATTGCATATAGTACAAGAATAGGGTTTTTCACCAGTATGAACTAGTTTGTGTGATTTTAAAGTAGTTATTTGAGAAAAACTTTTGTTACATATACTACAAGAATATGGCTTTTCTCTAGTATGAACTAACATGTGCTTAATTAAACCATGTTTTCTTGAAAAGCTCTTGTTACACGTACAGCAAGAAAATGGTTTTTCATCAGAATGAACAATGCTATGTCTAATTAAATATCTTTTTATAGAAAAACTCTTGTTACATATATTACAATAGTAAGGTTTTTCTTCCGTATGAAACATACTGTGTCTTTTCAAAGCTTTAGTACTTATAAAAATCTTATTACATATGATACAAGATAAAGGCGTTTCAGCAATAGGAACAATATTTTGTGGAGATAAAGCACTTTTTTCAGCACAGAAATAAGGTTTTTCATTAGTATCATCAGAGCTGGGGCAATTTAAAAGAGGTTGACCTAAAAAAATTTTGCTAGACATGTTGAAAAAAATATGTCTATTTCTAAACCTTTACAAAAACACAGAAGTATTTTGAGAATAATATTTTTGTTGTGAACATTTATATGTATTTTTTACAATTAAACTGATGAAAGGAATAAAAATTGGACAAATTACAGATAATTGATTAAATATTTATCATATGACATTCAAGAATGAGTAAAATAACAGCAACGTTAAGAAATAAATTTTAAAAAATGGGACAAAAAAAGCGTCATTATTAAAAACAGCTAACAGATTTCTTCAATTTACTAACAGTACTGGAACTTCAAAACCACTTTGAAAGTTTACTTTTAGACAATATAACATATCAACACGCAAAATGGATTATCAGTTAAATTTCTCATTTTCAATACAATAGGGATATTGATATTGAATTTTTTTAAATTGGATTTTAATTATGCGGCTTAAAAATTATGACAGTGCAATAAATTTATGCATATCTTCTTTAATTTTAACTTCTATGATATACATCCAATGATTTTGATTAAACCTAAAAATTGAAAAAATAATTAATGCACAGAAAACATAAAATCTAAATACATAAAAACTAAAAATTACAATAGACATAATCATTCTTAGCATTAAAATCATTACACTCATACACCACACTACATATTCATTAAAATTTGAGAAAATAAAAGTTAGTGCTTTGATTTAGTAACTTAATTTTTTTTTTTAATGTCAGAAGAGTTATTACAACTGATTAGAAAAATTGTGGAGAGTTCAAATATCAGGTTAAAGCTAAAATATTTTCATCTTATGCCTCTTTAAAATTTCTATTTCTAGAGATGAATTTTTATCTAAATCTAGCTAACTCTCAGATCCATGTACTAAAATTAAGGGAATAAAGTTTGGTACCTAATACTGAGCAACATTCATAGATGATTAACTTAATTTTGTAATCACATTTTTTAACATTCTAGCAGTATTTATATGTTATGAATGAGTGGATTGCATTTAAAGTTATTCACTAACTAAGTAATCAGGGGTGGATCCAGATTTTACTTTTTAAGACCAGTCTCTCTGAAGAAGAAAAAAAAAGTGTGATGACAGTAAATATTTTTGTGACAATATTTAATGCGTAAAAACAGTCATTTTTAGTTTATTTACCAGAAAATACAAGAGAGGTAGCAATATGTTAGGTATACAATAGTGCGATATCTTTTCAGTTTATTGATGAAATAGGGGGACCTGAAAAGATTTCTTCCGATACTTTATTTCTCAGAAAATGTTTACATAAATGCCTGAACTTGTTTTAGAATTAAGCAAATCAGCTGCGAAATAATTTTATAAAGAATAATTTATTTAAATTTGAGATACGTAAGGCAGCGGCGTTTTCGAGATATAAATTTTGTAAAGTTTCCCAAACGTATTTCGTGAAAATGGTCCTAATTTTCACCAAGATAGAACCCTTGATAATAAACCTTAACGCATATTTTTTGTTGAGTATTATACAGAGCTATTTAACAAAAGTAGTAATTTAATATATCTTTGATACAAAAGAAATGACTAAAACTTTTACATATTGTAAAAATGTAAAATTTCTCAAATAAAAATTAAGTTATAAAACTCACTACTAACAGATATTACATTGTCCACAATTCTAGTAGGTAGTGGTTTTTTATAACCAAATAAAGTTGGGTTTAATTAAATTATTTTCAACACATGTAGAATAGTGTATCTTTTATTTATTTAAAAATATTAATTAAACATCTTTATTCATAATTATAAGGGTAAGTACCTGGCTTTTTAATTATATATATCAAAAGTGATTTTTTAATTAACATAGATAACGAGATTGTCAGGAGTAAAGAACAAATATCAATCGTAAACTTTGTAATATTTATAGATTTTTTATGAAGTAGCCACTAAATTTAATAGCTCTAGTTACCATTGACTGTTAGATTAGTCTTTCAGTTTTTATTCCTTTACTCATTTGCATACATGATAAAATATACACAAACGTGCAGTTGTAGAAAATTTTTTTGTTATTAGTCATTATAAGAAAAAATTTCAGATATTATGATGTTATATATACAAGCATTGATCAGTCTTTTTCTTAGATAGTAACATCATGTATATAGTTTGAACATAATATTTTTCTGTTATAAAACATTTTGACACAATTCAGTTTTAATACTCTTTATTTTTATACTGTTATATAGGGTAAAATAACTATCTAGAGAAAGCAACATTATTTAAGCGTAGAAAAATTGAAAAGTGGTTCTTATAAAAAAATTTCTGATGAAGTTAGTTTTTCGCTTTTTTAAAACTAAATATTAATCCTGTATAAGGACCAAGCAGAAGTTACTGTTACATTTTTCTTTTTTTTTTACCGATTTAATTCCTCGTAATACTTGAAATTATATTTTTCCCCGAAGTATTATATTCGAGAGAAATAAAAAGACTTCATTTTCAGTTCAATAAAATTTTGTTCTTATTCAAAATAAAGAATAAATTCTGAACTATTTTAGAGTTTACATCTTAACCTCTCCGTATGTAAATGCTAAACAAATCAGCAATATAAAAATAAAGATTTACTTAATACATATGCGTTTATAAGTAAAAATTGTTTTCAGTTTGATAGAAATGTACATAAACATAATTTGGTCGTAAAACTAAAATAACTTAAAATATAAAGCACCGCATATATTTCAATATTAATAACTCCATTTTTAACCTAAAAAATAGATACAATTAACTAAATAGTTAAAATTCCTAGTCATTACAAATTTAGAAATTGATATTTTTCTTCAAATAATTAGGACAAATTTTCACCAAAATTGAAAAAAATTTTAAATCAAAGAATTTTAGTAAAACTTTACTTTTAAATTATTTTATCACAAAAAGAAAACTAGAATAAATATTTTTTCATTTAATTGAATTTAAAAAAAGACACTCATGCAAAGTTGTCGTATGTGTTATGTAGTTAATGTATGTAGACGTACTAAGTAGTTTATGCCAGTTGTTTATGTAAAGTTAAACTGCGTTATAGGTACTAAATTAAAAAGGTATCGAAGTGTTTAATTTAAAAAAAATTTAAATTAAAAGTATATATTCAAATACAAAATTTAAAATAAATAAACATGGAAATGTAAAGTAACGCCAATACGAAAATAAGGTATCAGATTATAGCTAAGCTCTTTACGGGCAACTCTGCCACACAATGGCCTATGACATCGTAAGGCAGTGGTGGATAGCTCTTGTGTAGAGGTACCTCATTTATTCGCCGAAGCTTGTAACGTAAGGACGTTTTGAAACATAATAGTTTAAGCCCAATCCTTGTTTTTTCAATTTCTTTGTTTACCCATCGTTAATATGGCCAGTGGTCATTGCTTAGACAATGGCACAAGATGGCGAATAGTTGGAAGAATCACTGGCTACCTGTTCCAGGGAGCTCGGTGTTATGAGAAATGTGGTGTCCACTCTGTGGAAACAGTTCACGGAGATAGGAACAAAGGTCCACCGACCTGGTCAAGACCACAGAAAAACAACAACACTGACTCAATACCGTTATTTGAGACCAACGGCCAAAAGCGATACAACTGTCTCGCAACACGTATGATGCAACAGAAACATCGATTTCATAGATAACAGTCTCCCACAAACTTAATGCAGGTGGCCTATATGCCAGATGCTCTGTAATCTGCATCTCTTTGATTATGAACCTGAAAGAATGACCGCCTAGCATGGTGCGGGAATACAGAGGGTGATACGGAGCGGGTTCTCTTCAGACATAAGTCGCGATTTAGTCTGGACAGTGACTACAGATGTTTTCTCGTCTGAGGAGAATCAATACAGGCCCTCTAACATTGTCGATACTATGACCACAATGGTCGAGGTAGTCTGGGCAGTCATTATGGCACTCTGACTAGTCAATCGTACAGGAACGAGATTCTCATATCTTATGTAAAAATTTTCCACGTAGCATATCGACCGAATTTCATCTTCATGGACGATAACACCCATCTACACAGGGGTGGGTGAATACCTCCAATCGAAGGATATTCAACGATGGGAGTGGCCTGTGATATACCCTGACCTTAATACCAACGAACACGTATGGGACGTCCAGTTGCAGCTCGACGATCAGCACAGCTCGAGTTGTGCTAATCGTTAGATCTAACTACCGTCAACGAGCTCAAGGTGCCGTTAATACCGGCAAGGATAAGGACTCTTGTAAAAATATGAAACACCGGTGCGAGAGTTGTGTAGGTGTTAGAGGCGATCATACACCATATTAGACATGTTTTTCTTTGACTGTTCAGTCAGTTGCTGTGCTGAACAAGTAACCAGTATCCTTATTTGGGGAAAAGGTACTGCCCACGTTTGTTTACCCACATAGTGGTGTTATAGCGAATAATATTTTGGCCAGATTTGGTTCGATTCGCTTTGTTAATTTTTTGTGAACGGAGTTTTTATTGAAAAAAATTGTCCACCGTAATTGAAAATTTTTAATATAAAACAAATTAAAATCTTAAAATCATGTTTCTCTAATATTACATCTAAAGTATTTCTAAAAATGGTACATAAGATTTGATAATTCTATACGCAATTTTCTTTTAAAAAATAATAGTTTTCTTAGAAAGAAAACTTAGTCCCAATTATCACAAATGTTGTCTTGGAAGGGGAGAAGAATCTTTCAGTGGCGTAAATAACACCCCCTTGATGCGGGGGCGCGCGATCCACTTTTGAAATACTGCTCGAGCAGCACTTGACCGTAATAAAATAAGCTATTTCATTTTATAACAGTCGTTTAAATGCCGACCCGGGTTTACGATAACTAATGTTCAACTACGTAGCCTTGTAATTTTGAACCCAATCCAGAAGACAAGGGAATTCCTAGATCCTGGAAATTGGGAGAAATTTGCCTTCGTGGGGGACTTCTTGATGGAACTAACCCGCATTTGTGTTACATGGAGAAGAAGAAGACGAGAACTTCACACGGTTAGCCAGACGACAAGGGGACTCTAACCCATAATCCGTCCACCACTGAGGATATTTCACGTCAGCACTGTGGTTGGTGCAAGCCGGATGCGGAATTCATATCGACCAGCTTTCACTGGGATTTGAACCCGGTTTACCTCATTGGAAGGCGAACTCACTATCCTCTGAGCCATCGAATGAATCTTTATGAAGTGCACATTTGAGTTTTTAACGCATCAAATCCAAGGTTCTCGATCGCTTTTTACAGAGGATATCGCTACGAGTTTCCAAAGTTTAAAAAATTCCAATAATAATTCGACAAAATTATGATGCTTGAATTTCAAATTTTAGCAATCAGTTTTAAAACTCTTTATCTATGTTCAGTTTATAGTTAATCCAAGTGACTTTTTGATCGAGTTTTGGTTTTCGTAGGCTACCGAAATCCCTATCCTTTTAGTACATACATCAGACAAGCGAGTTTCGAATTCTGCAAACAGTAATCACTTTTGACGTGCCTTCTTTGTGTCAATATTATCATACTATTTTGTCAGTACTAGTACTGACAAAATAGTATGAGCTCTCTTTTTAAGTACTATTTCTTTCTTGTTTCTCTAAGTATGTTTACATAAGTTTACCTCGTAACTAAGTTTTGACCTGTACTCGTTTTTCTAAGTATCGTATCATTTCTCTAAGTATTTTTCTGTTATTTTTCATCACTCAATGCTACTCATTTCCACGAGATTATGTAAATCCCGATATATTTAATATCTATTAATAAGACACTCGAATCGCGCATTTAAATGTGCGCTTTATTTGAGCAGATTTCATCGCAAATCTAAGAGATTTATTTATTTTTTATTGTTATTTCAACAGTTATTGCTTGGCTTTTGCACGTGGTTTCAAGAATTCTGATATTTTTAATCCGGTTGAACGAATTTAAATGAATTTTTATTTAACAACATATACTTTATAGACACGAAAAATGATTTTTTACAGACGTGAATAAATTTGGATTTATTATAAAAAAAATTACACGTCAAAGGTTTTCTAAATGCTTTTACACGACAAGACAGAATTAAGACATTTAACTAATAACAATAATGTTGCACTCAATAAAATCATTACATTTTCTAAAATGTTGTAGCACAGATAATTTACAACTCATACTTACAGCGCACATGAGCATGATTTTTTTAAAATTTTTATTGAACATAGTTGTATTTAATTCCTTCAGTTCATTCTTAATGTTGAGTACTCCTCCAACAAATATAATTAACAGTGGGTATCACAATCAAGCAGGCTCCAGAGAAGTTAATGAATATTGTGAATGGTCTCAATTTTTTCCCCTCATGCCTTGTGGAATAAGTAAATCAAGGGTAGTCATCTGCAACCCGTGATTTAGGAGATAATTTTTTTTATGATTTAAGAGGCTCTCCTGACCAAACTTAACTGCCGAAAGGGTTAAAAAGAGACTGGAAGAAAAAATTCTAAATATGCTGGAAATCCTCTTTATTTAATTTTTACAACGAAACTGATCATGGATATTTACTCTATTTTAAGTATCTTTTGACGCATGTAAAATACAAGACCGCCACCTAATCACAATTGGAGACATAAAAGCGTGCAGTATTTTAGATTCTCTATTAACTTTTTCTGACAAAATTATGCCAATACAATTCTGCAATTCATACAATTCTACAGTTTTTAATAGGTAGTTAAATAGTATATAGTTGCCTGTTTTTCGATTTTTGATAAGTATCTTTGTTTTTACGTCATTAACGTTAAAGGAATTTTTAAGCATCATCTAAATCCATTTTCCTAAATTTAAACTGTAATAAAATTAAAATTTAACAAATATAAAAATTAAGAAACATGTAGTTTTAAATTACGTTTAAGTTTTGAGGAAAATTTCATAGAAGTTCTAAAATTATCAAGTTATCAATTATTATTTTAATTAACAAAATAAAAATTTAACTTAAATTTAAAGATGGCGAGGGTAGATTCTTCTTAAAGAGGAGAAAAGTAAATATTTTCATCTACACTGAGCATCGTTTCCGATATTTTTTATGTTGAATCGAATGAAACCAAAACCTTAGTAGATAGAACTATTAGTTAAGAATTATTAAGACTATATGAACAAAGAGATCACTTTTGTACTTATAAGCATGTATTCGACTGACATAGCTACAACATATACTCGCAGGGCCTGATCTAGAAATGTGGACGCCCTGGTCCTTACCTTAAATTAAATTTACAGGTTATTTAATTCTGAAATTTTTAAATTATAATTTTTATTAAATTCTTAATTTATAACACAAGTATTTTAATATATATTAGTAAATTAGAGCTTATCGTTATTTAAATTTTTTTTAACTCACAACTTTAAAAATTCTTAAGGAAAAACACAAAAATAAATTATTTGTAACATTAAGGGGACCCTTAGAAATGTGGGAGCGCTAGACCTGGGTCCACTTGATAAATCAGGCGCTGTATTTTATATGCAAATAAGTATGGTTTCCACCTATAAAACACACGTCGATAAGAGTAATTGCTTAGTTGTATATAAAAGTACTATTTATGATCTTTACTTAGTTACACATCTAACATTGTTATATAGATATATAACATATTATGTTCGACATACTTTCTTTATATTTTTTGACGCTAATTCGAAAGAGATTGAACACGAATGGATAGTGGACAGCTATATGGGCATAACTCTTTGGTAAAAGGAAAATTAAAAATTGTAGAACATATTTTTATAATTGTTGAATGTTTGGATTTTGATTATTTTTGAGCTATTTTAACTGCATTAAAAGTAGATTAAATTATAATTTAGTATATTTATACACAAAAAACCTTATAACTTCTAAACTATCCTATCGGCTCGCACTTTATCTCATTAGATTCAGCCTGAATTATATAAATATGAAATAATACTTCAGACATATTCATAGAAAAGAAAAAAAAGCAATGTTAGGCCAATGGTCACAAATGAAAAAAAAAACCGAAGTTAATTTGACACGAACTGAGTAATGACATATTCAATTCAAATACCGTTAAAGCAAATAATTTCAAAATAAAGTTTCCTATAACCTATCAAAATGTGCAAAATATCCTGATAAAATTAATGGTCAGCAATCTCTCACAGTAAATAAGTTTGCATAAATAAGTACACAAATCAAAAATAGAAATTATTATGCATAACAATCTTCTAAACTCATGTTGAACAAATGACTCGTGTTTATCTAATTGATTTACCTTTAAAAAATACACATGAAACCATGCATTATTAGTCTAAATAACTATGTCAGATGTGTATACAAAACCTTAATAACGTCTGAACTATTAGTCCCTTAGACTAGAATATTGTCTTATTCAATTCAGCATTTAAAAAAAAATGCTCTCCAAAACAATACCCCTTTTGTCTAAAAAACAAAATATATGTAAGTTATGATTGATTAAATGATAGATTACTCATAACTCCACAGTTATGAGTAATCTATCATTTTGATTACTTTACAAGTACAAAGAAAAACAAATAAGAAATTAGAACACTAATAATATTTATTCTCAAAATTACACAGTGGTTTAAGAATAAGTGTAGTTAGGAAACCCACTAACTGAAGAATAAGGTTTTTATTGTCAGCAGTACAGATGATGCGGTTTTTGGCTAAACAATTGTTTGCATGAAAAAAAGCCTATTATATAAACTAAATTTTATTATCAGCATGAACAAATTTATTATGCTGAGTTAAGTGATTTTTCCGAGAAAATTTTCTATTGCATATATTACAAAAATGAAGTTCTTTCGCAGTTTGGACAGTATGTACAAGATTGTGTTTAGTTAAACAATATTGCCTTGAAAAGCTTTTATTACAGATGCTACAAGAATAAGGTTTTTCGTTTGTATGGACAATGCTATGTTTAGTTAATTCACTGTTTGTTGAAAAACTTTTATCACATATATTACAAGAAAAAGGTTTCACATTAACATGAATACGCTTATGTACATATAAAACAGAACTTGATGAAAAACGCTTGTTGCATATGTGACAAGAATAAGGTTTCTCACCAGTATGAACAACACTGTGAGTCGTTAACTGACTCTTATGAGCATAACTTTTATTACATAAGCTACAAGAATAAGGTTTCTCACCAGTATGTACAATGCTGTGTTTTAATACAGCACTTTTTGTTAAGAAACTCTTATTACATATGCTACAAGAATGAAGATTTTCACCAGTGTGAATGAGGCTGTGCCTAGTTAAATGAGTTTCTTGATTAAAACTCTTATTACATATTTTGCAAGAATAAGGTTTTTCTTCAACATGAACCAGACTGTGAGAAGTTAATTGAAATTTACGAGCAAAACTCTTATTGCATATGGTACAAGAAAAAGGTTTTCTCCCTGTATGCAGAAAACTGTGAGTAGTTAAATTACTTTTTTGAGAAAAGCTTTTATTACATATATTACAAGAATAGGGTTTTGCATCAGTGTGAATACGATTGTGGACATTTAATTGACCTATTTGAGAAAACTTTTTATCACATACACTACAAGAATAAAGTTTTACCTCCATATGACTAAAGCTATGAGAAGTTAAATGACTTTTTTGAGAAAAACTCTTACTACATATATTACAAGAAAAAGGTTTTTCACCACTATGAACATAACTATGAGAAATTAATTGAGATTTACGATAATAACTCTTGTTACATATGCTACAAGAATAAGGTTTTTTTCCAATGTGAAGAAGACTATGACTAGTTAATTGACTTTTTTGAGAAAAACTCTTATTACACATAGAACAAGAATATGGTTTTTCTCCCGTATGAACACGAATATGAGAATCTAAATGACATTTTTGAGAAAAACTCTTGCAACATGTATGACAAGAATAAGGTTTTTCATCAATATGGGCAAAACTATGAGTAGTTAGCTGACTTTTTTGAGAAAAACTCTTATCGCACACATTGCAAGAAAAAGATTTTTCCCCACCATGAACAAAACTGTGAGAAATTAACTGAGATTTTCGAGCAAAACTCTTATTACATATGCTACAAGTGTAAGTTTTTTTACCAGTATGAAGAAGACTGTGAGTATTTAACTGACTTTTTTGAGAAAAACTCTTATTACATACAGTACACAAATAAGGCTTTTCACCAGTATGAATGCGAATATGAGAAATTAAATGACAAGTTTGAGAAAAAGTCTTATAACAAATATGGCAAGAATAAGGTTTTTCTTCAATATGAACAAAGCTATGAGTAGTTAAATGACACCTTTGAGAAAAACTTTTATCACATTTATCACAAGAATAAGGTTTATGACCAGTGTGAACCACACTATGAGAAGTTAATTGAGATTTACGAAAAAAACTCTTAACACATATATTGCAAGAATAAGATTTATTACCTGTATGAAGAAGACTGTGAGTAGTTAAATTATTTTTTTGAGAAAAACTTTTTTGACATACATTACAAATATAAGGTTTTTCTCCGGTATGAACACGAATGTGTGAAACAAAATGACTATTTTGAGCAAAACTTTTACAACATATATGACAAGAATAAGGTTTTTCTTTAACATCATCAGAGCTGTGATTTGTCACAGAAGGTTCATTCGAGCAGCTATTAGAACTTTCAGTAAACATAATACCTAAATTTTAATAAATAAAACTATAAAGGATTTAAAAACCAGGAAATTAAGTATGTACAGAAATAATTTCACATGAGCACACAATTTTTATTAAAAAAAAAAGAAAAGATTCCTTTGAATTTAAAGCATTTTTTCATTCGAATAATGCTTTACTAAAATGCATGCATAGTATTAATGTAATTCATATTTAAATGACTATTAATTAGAAAAGTATTAAAAGAAAAAACAATAAAATTTGCACAAGGTTTTTTTTTCAGTTAGTTAATCTTTCAAAACAACTGTTTTGAGTAAATTTAATCGACATCTTATATAAAACATGAAGTAAAAAAAATAAAGAGTTATAGGAGTTCACAAATTATTATCAAACTGAACCATGATATCTTTCTTTTATTAGCTGATAATAAAATATTAAGTTAAAGAGTTGATTAAGTTCTAATTTTATTTCAATATCAAGACACGTTCTGAAGGAAAGATAACATTTCAAACTGAATTGTGGTATTCTCACTATCTTTTATTGCACAGCTTCAGAAGCTATAAAAGAATTAAACAACATAAGGATACCTCAATTTCAAACATAAAAGATTGATTACAAAGCTAAAAGATTGGTATGCTATAAGGGTTAATAGTCGCTTCTAGCATACCTTTTATTCGTTTTTATATCATGATAACACTTCTGCTTGCTTTTATCTAAAAGAGAATACAAATATTTAATAAAGTAAACTAAACAATGCTTTACATTAAAATTAACTTATAAACACAAAAATATCTTACAACTGAGCAACTTATCTTTTAACTAAGAAATTATCAATATGAAGAGGTATGTAAGTGATGTTTAATTTTATAATTATGATGCAACAATATGTGGATGATTTTCTCCAAAAAGTCAATTTTTGCCTAAGACAGTTGGAAAAATTCATCCTTTAATTACCTTAATGTTAATAATTTGCACTTATTTAAAAATAATTAAATTTTACAAAATAATTATAATAACATGTAAGTGTAATTACATTAGATTTACATATTTATATTAATATCATTGATATATTTAAGTATGCAACTCAACGACCAGTAAAGTGTCAGTTAAATTTTTACTCTTTTACTGAAACGTTTTGAAAGCATGGAATTCGCAGAAAAAACTTTTTCATTGCGATTTTATAAAATCCAAATATATTACTAAGTGACAAATTTGTCACCTATGAGTATGATTTTAGCAATTTTTGAAGAACATTTGGTGACAATTGACACCATACTGGCTAGAACCTTAGTAAGAATATTCTTGTAATTTAATACTAACAATACTTATCAGCTAGTCAGGTGCAATGAAATTCAAATATTTTAATTAAATTTTAATCAATTTACAAATTAATTTTTTTAACTTTTTATATTTTGTGAACTCCCCCCCCCAACTCCCCTTTTAATTCAATGATTTTTAAGAAAATAAATGAAATAAAAGTTTGCACAGAGGTCTATATTTTGGGGATTGTAGAGGTTTATAGTATTGTCATCTGGTGAGCCAACAACATTCGCCAAGGTTACAAATGGACTTTAAACTTGCAAAAAATTTTAAAAGAAAACATGTAGATGTTTGCCCGGGGGTGGCTACGATTTTAACCTCTCGAGATGGTCCCTTTCTGTGATTCTTTTTCACTTTCTTGCAGGTCACTGCCCAGAAATTGCCAAGACTTGGCAATTATTCTGTCACAAATCAAGATACGGAAATTTCTCCTATATTTATTGGCGACTCATCGCTTGCACCATGCTAATCGAAAAGTATTATACATAAAAACTTTATTATTTTAAAAAAAATTAACAAAAAACATCATTATCATGTTATTAGATATTTGTTCAACATCTACAAACTCAAATAGTATCATAAAAATTAACTTTTTTAGCTCAGAAATAAACCGATGCATACTTCTTGTTTTCAAATTTTGGAAAATTTTTTATTTTTTAGCGCTTGGAGTTGTTACACGACCGACACGAAAATATTTATATACCCTTTCAAACACTTGAAACTGAAAGAAATTATCTATAATTCAGTATCCAGATTTTTCACACCAACTACATTCGCTAAACGGGTTTTTATTTATTTTTATAGTGAAATAACGTATTACGAAATTATTTCCATACCATTATGTAACTACTGACTAAAAAATTCTTCACTTTCCAAAAATCCGAAGGTCTTAGGGGAAACAATTCAAGCTTGAATGTGAGTAATATTGTTATACTCTGTAGAATCGGGTAATTTTTTTTATTACGGTCAACAAATCTAATTTAATTTAAGATTTAATAGCTATTAGATCTTTGGTAAAACAAATACAATAACAAACTTGTGGAAATCGCTCTAAGCTGTTTATTTCTGTAATGCTAATTAACTTAATCCAATACTTCAAATAATGAAAGTCTTGCGACTGACGTCAAGTCCCCTGATGAAACTTCATTATACGAGCTGTAGATGGCGCTAGACAGAACTCTCTACCTATGGTAATACTTTACCATAGGTAGAACCAGAAGAACATTCCTCCAAACTGGGAAAACGAAAAAAAATCTGGGAAAGACTCGTACATTGGATTCAAAAGAAGGCCCGGTGTTATGTTTTCACTTCGAAAACCAGGACCAACTGGTACTTCTCGAGCCACCAGCTTCAGAACGGACAATGTGAGCAAGTTTCACGAAAATTTAGAATTAACTCTCCAACGTAAGAACTTTTCAGGTAGTAAAATTTTTAATCTTGGCGAGTCAGGGCTCACAACTGTTCATGTACCACCAAAAGTTATAGCTGGAAAAAGAGTAAAGCAGGAGTTGCAAATGACACCAGGAATGCTTGGTAAACTTATAACAATTATTTCTGCTTTAAATGCCATTGGTAATTCAGTGCCACCATTTTTGATTTTCCTTAGAAAGTTTTTTAAACATCATATGCTAAATGGGGCACCCCTTGGTACCATTGGGGCTGCAAATCCACGTGGTTTGTCAACATTTCAAACATTTTTGCTTTATTTCAAACACTTTGTAAAACAACAAAAAATAACAATATCATCCTAATAATTGACAATCATAATACATTTATAACTATTGCAGTCATTGATTTCTGTAAAGAAAATAGAATTATTGTGCTCACTTTGCCACCTCACACAAGTCATAAACTGCAGGCTTTGGATCGTACCGCATTCAGTTCTGTTAAAAAACATTATAATATTGGTTGTAATAAATGGATGCTTGCACATGCTGGAAGGCCTATAAAAATCTATGATATTGCTGAATCTGTAGGCATAGCATATACTATTTCCTTAATACCAAAGAATATTGTTTCTGGTTTTCAAGTAAATGGAATCTATCCCTTTAATCGAGATGTATTTGATGACATTCTTACATTTTTATCAGCTATTGTGAGTGATACGCCAATTCCATCAACAAGTTTATTTATGCAAAATATGAATGAGTCCCTAGTAAGCGATTCGCTTCTGACAATAATACCTGAATGAGTGAGACTATTTCCAAAGGCAGAAACTCAAAAAGAAAATAACCAAGGTCGAAAAGGGAGGAAGATCTGCGATTTATACAGACATTCCTGAAGAAAAAAAAGGCACTTGAAGAATAAGGCTATTAAGAATAAAAAGGACTCTCAGGGAAAACAAAAATAATGAATGAATAGAAGAGGTAAAAAAGTGATTGAAAAGCTCCGGTTTAGCAGTAGTAAAGATGAGGATTTTATGCTCTCAAAATTAGTGGGAAATACATCTAGAAGAAAACCAGTAATTAGTGATCTATATAATGATAACAGTGATGATGCTTGTAGCTTAGATGAAATGAGCAGTGAAAGTGACAAGGAAATATTTAATGATAAGAAAAAAGTGGTTAAACAAAACCATTTCTAATTGCAACTTTAATACTAATTTGTGTAATAAAATTTTTAAAAATTTAGTTTTTTCACAATTGGTTAGGATCAAAAATATTTGCAATAATGTTGAAAGTTTTCGGGAAGATGTGAATAATTTGAGCAATAATGATTTTCCTTTTAATTTTTGTAATGTTAATTTTTTAATTAAGAAAATGATTGAAGAATTCTAGGTTTTTATATATTTTTTTCTTTTAACAGGGCGCGATTCAAGTCTTAACTGAGCAGCCCCAGTTAAGCATTTTATTAATTTGTTGCGTATTTCTTTCTCTTGACTTCTTTTATTTTATTTTCTATCTGCGCATAGAAGGAGTTGTTTTCTTTAGTTTTCAGTGTTTCCTTTTCATTCGGCTTGCTTGTGAAATCGATGTTTGACCTGGTTAAGTGAGTTTTTACTTTCTGATGATTTTGCTTGAGTTTCTTTTCTAAATTGGTTATTTGTACTTCATGTTTTTTCCTGGACTTCTATACAAAACCATCGGGGTACTGAGGGAGTTAATTTAGGCATTTGCTTCTCCCTCAATTAGAAATGGTTTTGTTTTATGGCTACCGGGGCCGGCACCCCCTGAAGACGTCGGCTTCGGTGGTCATATTTTTATTTCCTTCGTTTCCTTTATTGCTACTTTTTTGAAATTTCTGCTGCTTTTTAGCGCGTTTTTTTCAAAGAAGTTTTATCTATTTAGAATTTTAAAAAAAAATTTGTTTTCTTTTAGTATTGTTACTTTTGTAGGTTGCATTGAAAGAGTTGATGGTGTTATTGATAAATATGAGCTATTATTTTTGAGAAGAGTGACTCAAACTACAACATTTATTTATCCCGAAAAAGAAGACAAATCATAGGTAGATTCAAATGACATTTTGTTAAAACTTAAAGAACCTGAGCGAAGCAATGAACAATCTTTAGGTTTGGTATTTGATTCTGAACAATTGACTACAAAATTTGTTAATTGGATTTGCATAGAAGTACTTGAGACTAACAAAATAAAGCTCTACTAGCAAAATTAGATAATGTAAACTTATTAGTTATACTATTTTTAGAAAATTTATACCTAACTTTTCACATCAGTTTAACTGTCCCAAGGCGCCACACTAAGAGGTACACCTTGGGACAAATAACAAGATAACTAAAAAAAAAAATTAAAATTTTTTCTATGACAGATACAAAACCGAAACCTAGGTAAAAATGCTTTCAAATGTTACAAGAGTACCAGGTAAAATTTGTTAATAATTGATCAAAATAAAAAAAAAAATTGAAAAAAGATAGTAAAAAAGTGTCCCAAGGTGAGCAACTCTGCCCTACTACAAAAACAGTTTCTTAAAGTTATCTAACAAAGCTCTCAATGTATTTTAATGTGTTAGAATAGCCATAGATAGAAATACATCGACCATGAACTTTTGTGTGATCTTTGATACAATACTGCCCATTGGCCAATTTAATAATTATCAGAATAATTGTGGATTTTCCTGACAATTCTGTCGATATTTTCAAATTCCCATAAAATTCTAGGTGCATCCTGTTTCCAATGAAGAGTCACACTTTTGGATTAGTTTCAGTGTTATAAATCATATTTTTTCATGAAACTTTTAAATTTCAATTTGATTATAATATTATTATTTAAAAGTTAAAAAATAAATTTGACTAGATGACACAATATTTTAACTCCAAACATTATAATAATACAGATCCAACAGAAGAGCTTAATCATACACCCAATTATTTCGTTAGGGACTTGTGGTTTTGATTAGAGAGCCCCCCAAATGATTGATTACCCCCAAACTGATTATTGATGATTATTGAAATGATTTTGATTGATTACCCCCAAACTCACTTCATAAGTTAAAAAACTATATTTCAGAAAAAAAGCATACAATTATAAATAAAATTAAACAAATATAAATATGATGCTTTTTTCTGTGAGGTGTTTGTTCTTTTGAATTAATTACAGTAAAATTGGATGCAACAACATTATTTGTTTTGCAAACTGCATGCAATAAATTGTACTATGCTTTTTATTGAGCATAGCTAACTAAAGAGTTTTTCTTAAATAGACAAGGCATAAGACTTTTTCAGTCAAAATTCAGTTTGTTCTTTTGAAGAAAACACAATGATCACTGATGCTAAAGTAGAACTTCAAAAGTAAAAAAAAAAAAATAATAATAATAATTAATAAACTCTGGAAAGTATTTAAAAGATTAGAATTCAATAAAGAAAATAAACTTAGTTTTCTTTCCTTTGAAAACATAAATGGTAAATAGTAAGATATTTCTACAGGTCTTATATACCACATCACTACCTCTCTATGTCTTATTTTTAAATAAATTTAAATAGTATTTACATTAATAAAGGGGATCAGAAAACTTTAATGTAGATTACAAGGGAGGCAATGCAGTGAAAAGTTTTAGAACTTCAGAGTAACATTTTACAAAAAGGTGTTATACACTAAAATGCTAATGTATATTCTCAATAGATGAGTAATGAAATGAACCTAAGGTAAAATATAATCAATCAAGTATAAATTATAATTTATTTTAAATAACAAAATTATATTAAAACATATTACTTATTTCATTTGAGTATTAACTGAAAATACAAATCACATAATATAAACATTTAATCTAAAATATAACAATGGAATAGATGAGTTCATTTCTTTACATTCAAATGTTGAAAAATTACTTACATGAAAGACTGAGTTTCTCGATTTATTTGCTATTTAAAGGATATAACATTTTATAGTGCTTATGTATGGTGGTGCAAAAAAAGAAAAAAAAATTAAAAAAAAAAAAAAAACCTATTTTGAGTAACATTAGATAAAATTTTATTGATGTTACTCATATTATTTCTTTTTCATCTAACTTAGTTACTATATTAATTAGTGTTGGTAATTAAGTAAAAAATTAAGCACAAAAACCTACTTTCCCTAATTGACATAACTTTTTGGACCAAACTAGAGAGTTCTACCTGCTGCTTGCAATCCCAACAACAGAGCTGCAAAGCGCAATTCATATCAGATTGCTTTTAATTAGTCTTCAAAAAATAAATATTTATTAGAGGCAATGCTTCTTGCTTTTTCCTAACAATCATTAGAACTACTTGCATAATTTTTTCTAGATCACTTCTCACTTCACCTGCCCAGTTCCCAATGAGAAGATTATAGATAGAGCAACAAAAATTCAAGATGCTGGTGTGGATTAATATTCTTTTAAAATAAAGCAACTTTACAATTTATTTACTCAAAAATTTATGAAAAATTTAAATAAAGCAAGATGCATTGTTAATAGCCAGACACAAGAGAAAGTGGCTGCAAAAGATCATAAATCTAATGCTAAACTAAAATACCCTACACCTAGAAAAATAATAATATAAAATAAAATAAAAACTTGACTTAGGCATAAAACAACTCAACTAACATTTTCTACACACCTTCTTATATAATAAAATTCATAAAATTATATTACGTCTATATTAATCATGAAGTAGGGAAGTTTTCTAAATGGGAGCAGTTACGTTTTAAATTATTTTATTCATTCTAAAGGTATGATGAACCTATGATAATATTTCAATAGGATAAATAAGCTCAATGTTTTTGCCAGTCTCTTGAATAAACTATTCAGAAATTCAGCTACTAATTATAATTTTCATAACTGAATTTGGAATATCATATGTGGGTCTTTCAATTATTATCATTATTTTATAATATTGTACATTAAAAGTACATGCAGTGGTTTATGCACAATTCAATTCGGGAGAAGTAACCAAAGAATTATTTTGATTTGTAATAGACTCCTCTACCCTTGGCTATGCTGTAATTAAACTATCGAGCCAAAAGTATTCAGACACTGAGTGGTACAGAATTGGAGAGTTCTGAGGCATAATATGATGTCAGCCCCCCTTTTGCCTCAGTGACAGGTTACACACGTCTGGGGAGACTTCCCACATTTTTAGTAAAAAAGAATACTTCTCCGCATCATCACAGCTGGAGTATGAGCTACCAGTGAGTTTGGTTGATTTGACTGGCTACATAATCTGGTTTCTAATTCAACCCAAGATGTTCTGCGAAGCCATGATGGTTCAGAGGATAGGGCACTAGCCTTCCAATGAGGTGACCAAGGTTTGAATCCCAATTATGGGTTGTATTGATAACATCGCTGATGCAAAATATCCTTAGAGGTAGAAGACGGATCATGGATTAGAATCTCCTTGTTATCAGGCTAACCTTGGAAGATTTTAGTAATTTTCCTCTCAATGTAACATAAATGCAGCTTACTTCAACCAAAAGTCTACTACAAATGGTAGCTCGTCCCAATTAAGTTTGGGGTACTCGTTTCCTGGATTGAGTTCAAATTTACAAAGATATGGAGTAGAACATTGATAGTTGTAAACCATAAAATGGCTTGGTTGTTCAACCACTGATTATAAAATAAAAGTTTCTATGGGATACAGATCAGGGTTCTAAGAAAATTAGCCCAGTTTTTGAACATTCATTCAGTCTAACCGAGGATGCCCAGGTCTCGACGTGTGAATGGTCCCATAATCTGGCTAGAAGAGAAATCGGCTTTCCCTGAAATATTGAAAGAATAATATTGAAAGGGATCTGAATGTCCACATGCATCTCAGAGTTCATACTTCCATCCAACCACAATAACTAAGGGAACCGGGCTAAACCATGATAAATATTTCCACATAATGATGATTTAGATGCCTGTATGTATACATAAAATTATTTCATTTTTATATATTTTCCTCATATGACTTGTAATAAAGTTATTATTTAATGTTCACAGTTATCTTTTTATCTAATATTAAAAAAAAAATATATAAATGCTGGTTCTAAGTTTTTGGTAAAGGCAAGAACAAAAATTTTTTTCTAGTGTTTAAAATTCAACACAAGGAAGAAAAATAAAGAGGATAATAAAAATATATGCATCAACACAAAAAAAATTTTTTTTTTTTTTTTAATAATTAAAGATTTAAAACTTAATTGATTTATAGACTAAATTACTGTTATTCAAAAAAAGATTAAATGAAAGGTTTAAAATATTTTGGTTATATTGCCCATTGCTTACAAGTATTTTAAAAAGAAAAATGTTTCTGTCAGTACCTATAGTTCTGTTGGTACAGTACACCTATTAAAGTAGATGAAAATCCAGTCACTACATCAAAGTTTTTGACAAGTCTTTGTGCACAAGTTTTTGTATTTGTATTCTTAACAATTAAATTTGTATTTCTTATAAGGGAAAAAAAATTATACCTTATTTTATGCAATTCATTTCAGGTTTATAATAAAAGCAAAATTGATACCATATTGCTATATATTTTTTATGCATTAAAATTATGAAGAAAAAAAAACTCAGTTTCAAATTTTTAGATAAGAAATATATATAATTCCCCTCCTCCACAATAAATGATAAATAAAAGTCACTACCGTTTTTTCAATTGATTAACTACAATTTATTATTTGTTTTCTATTGATCTTTGTAATATTTTTATTCTTTTTGTAAACTCTGCATACAATTGCTACAGATAAAGTAAAAAGTTTTAATTTTTGTTTTATATGAAATATGCAAGTATAAAATATGAACATTATCATATTGATAAATTATCTAAGAAATTTATAATGTTGACACCTTAATAATTGTAAAATGTAGTATGGTTTGCAACAATTTGTCTAAGACACATCATTTTGTTCTAGTCACAGTTTCTTAATATCAATACAATGAGAATCATTGAAATAATTATTATAATAAGTTTAATTACTAAAGATTTTTAAAAAAATATACAGAGGAGAACCGATTATCCGGAATGATCGGGACCATCGCTATTCCGGATAACTGATTTTTCCGGTTTTCTGAATCGCTACAAAAAGCCGTTTTTTTATTGTTAAACCCAACTAAAAAAAAAAGTATTTGGAAATAATCTTAAAAAGAAGAAAAAACGATGAAGTAATACAGTAATGATTATTTCTAAAATGATGGTATGGTAAACATCTTTCAAAAAAGAAAGAAAAATCCTAAAATCTTATGANATAACGGGAATATTCATCGAATTTCGTTCCGGTTTTTTGGTTTTCTGATTTCCGGATAATGGGTTCTGTAGTGTATAAGAAAATGAAGAGTAATTGTCAAATCTTCAGAAAATTCTAAATTCAGCGTATACAAAAATAACAGAAAAAGGTTCCAAGCATGGAAAATTGTTACCTATTCTTATAACACCTTCAATGGAATTACAAATTTGATCTATAATTCATGTCTTTGGGAATGATTTGCTCTTTACTTTTAAAACACAATAATTTGAAAATATAATTTTGAAAAAATATACATTCAATTGAATTGTCTGCAGAAAAATTATAACAGAGACAATGACTATAACTATATTGATACTTATGAATGGAAAAAGCTGAAGTCACATCACTTCTTATATGAATGTTACTGGTAGGTCAAAGAAACTTTATAAGAAATTTTTTTATTTGTTACACTTAGAAAAAATATATACATAGAAGTGGCCTCCGTGGAGGTTTTACCTTTCGGTTTTGACTGATTCAGTGATATTCCCTACCAGTTTCCCTTCGAAACTTGATGCTGTTACTGATGTGGAAATCTTTTTAGCCTTTTTCGAGATTTTCCCACCCTCAAGATTTGCTGAGCATTGTGGTGCAGGTTCCAGAATGGAAATTTCCTCAGCCTTTCCAGTGATATTCCCTGTCAGTCTCTCTTCTGACACTTCCTGCACATCCTTAACACTCGGTGAGCATTGTGGAGTAGGTACTGGAACGGAATTCTTCTCAGAATTTTCACGAGTATGAATGCGTATGTGATTATTTAATACACTCTTAATTGAGAAGCTTTTATTACATATGCTACAAGTAAAAGGTTTTTCCCCAGTATGGATAAAGTTGTGATTATTTAACTGATTTTTTGCTATAAACATTTTATTACAAATATCACAAGAATAACGTTTTTCACCAGTATGGATAAAGGAATGAGTCACTAATTTAGATTTTTGAGAAAAACTCTTTCCACATACTGTACAAGAATGTGGTTTTTCACCAGTATGGACAAAATTATGTTTAGTTAAATCACTTTGTGTTGAAAAACTCTTATTACAAATTTTACAAGAAAAAGGCCTTTCTCCAGTATGAACAAAACCATGAGTTTTTAAACTACTTCTCTGGGAAAAACCCCTATTGCAAATATTACATGTATAAGGTTTTTCTCCTGTATGAACATAAATGTGTTTCTTTAAAACACTTTTTAGTGAAAATCTTTTATCACATATATGACAAGAATGTGGTTTTTCACCAGTATGAAGAAAACTATGAGACACTAAGTTACTCTTGAATGCAAAACTCCTGTTGCATATGTGACAAGAAAAAGGTTTTTCACCAGTATGAACATTCATGTGATTTATTAGATTGCTTTTTTTAGAAAATCTTTTGTTACATATGCTACAAGAAAACTTTTTTTCACCCGTATGAATAAGAGTGTGTGTAATCAAAATACTTTTGTTGGCATAGGTCTTATTGCATATGACACAGCGATTTTCATCAGAATTCAAAATATCATGGGTTGCAGAAGAATTTTGAAAATCTGAATCTGAAGAAATTTGAACTCGTTCACTACACATGGTTAATACGAGGCTTCAGTTCTTTCTTTTACATAAATAATAAAAAAATGCAGAAAATTGTTTCAAAAGCTACACCAGTATGGTAATTAAATATAAGAGCTATTGCAAGCTCTTCCAATCATTAAAATACAGTTTCTTTTTGCTTTCAACTTCTTGCTGATGTAGTTTACTTTATTTTTTTCTAAAAGCAAACTTCTTTTTGCTTTATTTTTTTCTTCTCCTTGTTTTTAAAATTAAAATAAGTAACAGAACTCCATTAGAAGATGATTTTAATGCGGTTTATTTTCTCACAGATATGTTCATAGAAAAACGATTGAATTCAAGCACAATAACAAAAATAATTTTATTGAATGATTTATGATAATATTAATGATTCCATATTCTGTCACTATCACTGAATTATTGTTTGAGTTGACTTAGTATTTAAATATAAGTGAAAAAATTTGCACTTTGTCGATGTCTTCAAACATTAATCAATAAACAGATTTATTAGATTACAAAAAACTACTATTTAGCACGGAAATAAGCTTTTATAAATAGATATACAATCGAACATTACAACTCAATACGTGAGCGATTATTCATGCACACACATCTGATAAGCCGATAAACCAAAACCATTGTTAATCAACTTCAGTAAATATCCCCGTAAATATGAAACAAACAATTTGTTCGTAAAATGTTAACGTAAGTAAGTTTATGAAAAACAAATAAAACCCAGTTGAAAAATTTTAGTGTGCTTTCATAAACTGCTTTTTAGAACAGAACCAAACAACCTGTACATCCGTTTCCAGCTGCCTGTTTTTGTTATTGCAAGAATTCTTTTATAACTTCCTTTTTTTAAATCAATTATACAAGTTAGAAGCAAACATTGAATCCTGGGCAGAATATCAAAACTGATATTTCTATTCAAAACAAAACCAGTTTTTACTCAGCTTTCCGAAATTATTTATATTTTACATTCGGATTTGAAGTTAAAAAACTGATGTTAAACTGTCGATTAGAAATGTCAAATCAGAGCTAGTTACTTTCTTTTGAACTCAAACAAGGCTTTTATGTTTAATTTAATTTAGTTAAATTATAGTGACCTTATAAGCTACCTCAATGTACGGTATGTAATAATAATCATTCTCTACGAAATAATTTATTGATTTTATTATCATTTAATTTCATAATTAACATAATATTTTATACAAAACGCAGAATGAGAAAGTGAATACCTGAATAACTTTCGATCTAATTCATTCGGTCAGATTTTTACATACTGAGATGCGATCTGAATGGTTCAAAGACCTAATTTGGCTTATAATAATTAGTGTCGACTATATTTAAATTTAGGGAAAAGATTTCCGTATTTTCCCTGCATGTAAAAAGGGAAAGCGACAAGTTTTTCCTCAAACCGGGCCATAGGACTCCGAAAAAAGAGTCACTTTAACTAGAAGGGTATAACTCTAAGCCATACCTAGGAAAACCTCTACAGTATTTTTCTAACTTTGTGAAAGTTAAAAAAACTTTGGCTCCTTGTTTAATTAACTGGTCGTGAATATCCATATTTTAAGAAATCAGTCACAACGTACTTTCTCTAAATGAACATAGTTTTTTTTATGGCCCTCAGATTATGGGGAAATACCCAATATCTGAAAAAATATTGATCTGGACAGTGATAAAAATTTTCGGCCTACTTAATGCAGAGTTCATTCTAGGCGGAGATTTGCACGGCGGTGCGTCCCGGTTGACCTTTAAATGAAAAATTTCCATCCGCATGCCCTTTGAACTCAATTACGCACTACGATATACTTAAAATAAGGCCTATTTTCAGTGAGCTTCTGTAAACCTATGTTGTTTTCTGATTGTTTTTCCACAGTAATTAATAGTTTTTTTAACCGTTTCCCTATGGTTTTTCAAATTTTGATATGTTTAATATGTTTTTATGACTTGCGCATTTTTAATTTGAAGTATCACTTTTTCTAAGTGTTTGATTTGTGAGGATTTCATCATAATTTCGCATAGTTTTTTCTGCCCTTTTTTGTTAGTCTCTCAATTTCCAATATTTTGAATATGATTTTATGAAATTCAATTTTCGATCATTTTATTATAATTTCAAGTCGTAAAATGATATTGAGCTGTTAGGGAATCCGGTGTCAATTCTACATATAATACAGTGGAAAGTCGCGTTTTCGGAATCAGTGGGATTTCCAGAAGTCCGGGTAATAGATTTTTCTATATAATAGACCCCAAGGTAAACAAAGCTTAAAACGCTCTGAATCTAAGAAGAAAGAAATGAATAAACCAGTGTTTTCACTACAGCGCGAGAACGCGAGAATCTCGCATATTTTTTTCTTTTCTCGCATTAAAAAATGATTACCGCGAGAAATTCGCGCATTCTATGAACCAATTTCAAAATTCGCGAATTTCTCGCATTTTGTAAAAAATTTCTCATTGCGCCAATTAGAATGAAATCCGTTTCACTTTTCTTCCTGGATCTTTCATTATTTTCAACATCTGCCCCATTATCTAGCTTCCCTGTTTACCAGTATTGTTCAGAATCTTTAAGAACTACAGAACACCATCCCTCCGAACCTCTTTCAGAACGCATTTCTCTGCAACCACGTGTTTACTGTAGGTAAGGTTTCTTCATGTAAGACGTTAAAATTTTTTGCGCATTAATGCAAGATGGACAAATACTTTGTAAAGGCAATATCTTCTACTCCGAAACGGACAAATGAAAATGAAACAAATGTGGGTAGAAACGATCAAAACGAAACAAATACGCATTTGAGTTACCTAATTAGAATAGCTGATGAAAAAGTAGATATAGAACATTTTCCATATGATGATGCAGCAAAAATATTCAATGCTTTAAAAATTAGAAGATATTAAAAATGTATTATAATTAAAGAAATGATTTTTTTCATGTCTCTTTACGTTTTTGTTTTTTAATTTTTAGAAATCTCACTTAACTTTTTGAAATCTCACCCTGTTTTTGAGAAAGGGTGAGAAATTCTCACCCATTTTTTCTCTGCGATGAAAACACTGAATAAACATTATTTTACAGGCAATAATGTTTTGGTATTAGAATGATATCTAATCAATCAAAAACAAAATATTAGGGAAAAAAAAATAATTATTGCTTAAAATATAGAAAGCAAAAAAAATTTGACAGTTATGAAAATATTAATTGCTCTCTCCACCATTTTGAACAAGAATGATTCAGACAAGAAGCCGAAATTACTGTCATTCATTGAGGTGGGTAGGTGGAGGAGAAAAATTTATTTCCTCCTTATTTGTATAGAAAAAATATGCTTAAAGAGGAGATCTTTCAAGTTGAGGATGGGGAAGGAACTGACAAATTCTTATTTTCTCTGATCATTGGCTATCAAACAAGTGTAAAGGCGCTGCATGCTGATAGGGCTCTCTTATTTTTTCTTGTGTAACTGAAAGAATCTGGTTAGTGGTTGTTAAAACAACGTTACGGAGGTGTATATTAATTTCGCCTGGTTTAAAAGGGGGAGAATTGTCAAATTCATATTTCAGTTGAAGGGAATCTTGAAATCTTTTTCATGTCAATTCTAAAGAAAGAAACTTGTCCTTTTAGTCCTATTCAAATTTTCCACTTTTACTACCCCTCCACATTAACATTCGCCGTGTTAACCTATTTCCACAGTATTTTTTTCCCCTAACACTCTAATAAAAAGGTTCCAGGAAATGCCTCTTTTACTACCCAGCTGCATGGGAAAGAACAGGGGAGGGGACTCAGTTGCGCACTTTGGAAAACAAATCTCCTTTTGTCCTGCATTGCAGAGGAGTAGCATCAGTAACGGTCACTCGACAGTCCTGGTAGATCTCCCTTTCCCGGCGATATAAGGGTTCAATGCATAAATCACTAGAAGCTAGAAAACGAAAAAACGTGTCAAGAGACCTCTTTTTTTTTTTTAAGAAAGGGGAAGATGAAGAGATGTTTGTTTATTTTGATTGTTAAAAGTGTCCTCGAAATTGACCCTTCCAGAAAAGGGACGTCTGAATACGAGAAGTTACACTGTACTAGATAATATAATATAGCCACATTTATTTATTAACCCCTTACCTGCCGAGTAAAATTTACTTGATTCACTCCCCAGTGCCACCATTTTTCACTCAAGTGCGCTTTGTTACGCGGTGTTTTGGTTGCGGAAAAAGATGCACGTTTTGCAATTTAAAAACAGTTTACTTTCACAAGAGAAGAAAAAGGAAAAAAAGAAAACACAAAACTTAAATTAAAGAATAAAAATACAATATAAAAGATATTAAAACTTAGCTGTTGTATGATAAATCCTGAAACATGGTTGGACACATAAACCAACATCACATTCATTGCACTGATAGCGGGATTCTCGACGAATATACACGGGAAATGAAAGCAAAAGAAGAATAAACCCGACCTTACTCAATTAGGAGCACACAAGCAATAAATATTGTGATATAACTTTTGCAACGCATCCCTTTAGCATTCCCCCTTCCCCTCCTCCGAAATTGGTAATACATACATTCATTGCAAACCCTTTCATTGGCGAACACTTTCAAGATCATTTTACTGCATGGTCAAGTCGGGGGTGTAGTTCTATTTATAGCAGCGCAATGCGAAGCATCGTACTTCGGGAAAGCGTATATATACACCAGCGGCAGTTAAGGGGTTAATACCTTCTTCTTTTTTTTTAAATTTAAGAAATGTTTTTTTGTCCTGGCATTATATTTAACCTATATTATTTTAATGTAAAAATTCCTAAAAAATTATTAATCTACATATACATCTATAGTTTATTGAATAATTTTTTTGAATAACAATATTTTTCTTTTTTCAGATTAATGTAAAAAATTCCTGTAAACAGAAAAGGAGATGCATGTTGTATCAAAACCTGTTGTGAAATAAGTTCGTTTTCTGCTCCCACTTTGATATTGCTAAGAGCAAATCAATGCAATGATGCATCGCTGTCTTATAAATGAAGTAGTTATCTCAAACAATATACTGCTTGCCTATATTATGGATACTGGTATTTAAAAATTCAATATCTTCTAATGTGTCCAGTGGTTTTCTTTTTTTTATTACTAATCAATGACAATCGATGATTATACATTATTCAAAGACAAGTGACAATACCTAAGTAAAGTTAAGTAATCTTCATTCCCTGAAATTTTTGTTGGCTTTATATATATTACACTTATGTGTCACTCATAGTTGCATTTGTATGATTATTAAGAATACATCTTGTTCCTGAAAGAAAAAAAAAGATATTCACAAAATTATATGTGAAACTTTTGTCCATTTCCATGACTGTTTAGAATTATATCTTATTCTGTTAGTCCTTAGACTATGTATTGACTTTATATATTTATTATGTTTTATTTTTTGTCTATAATTTGTTTTCTGTGAGATATTGATGCTGATTTTAAAATTGTAATGAATAATTTTACAGTAAGTAATCTATTTGGTATCTTTATGCATATTCAAAATTGACATGGAAAATTTTTTATAGTGGTTTACGTGTGTATTTTATGTATAAAGGTGTTTTAAAAACCAGTTTAGCTTGTTTCTACTCAGGAAAAACCAACTTTATTATAGAAACATGTCTACTAAAAAAAATACGTATATTAACGCAAAGACCCTAATACCTTCCATGAAGAATTATCCATGCATTGTTTGTAATGCTACATTTTCTAAGAAAAAGGATTTAGTTGCTCACAGACTTACCCATAATGATGGAAAACCTTACTTTTGTAACATATGTGATAAAGGATTTGCAAAAAAAAGTACTCTAAAAAATCATAGTTTTGTTCATTCAGGTGAAAAACCTTTTTCTTGTAATGTATGCAATAAGAGTTTTTCCTGGAAAACTAGTTTGATGGCTCATATCCTGGTACATACTGGAGAAAAACCTTTTTCTTGCAGTATATGTAACAATAGCTTTACTCGTAAAAGTAGTTTAATGGCTCACAAACTTGTTCATACTGGTGATAAACCTTTTACTTGTGCTACGTGCAATAAGAGTTTTTCAGCAAAAAGTGACTTAACTAAGCACACGTTTGTTCATACGGGTGTAAAACGTTTTATTTGCATTGTTTGCCAGAAAAGTTTTTCACACAGATGTGACTTAAATAGACATAAACTGGTTCACACTGGGGAAAAACCTTATTCTTGTAATATATGCGATAAAAAGTTTTCAGCTAGAAGTGCTGTTAATAACCACAAACTTACCCACACTGGAGAAAAGCCATATTCTTGTACTATGTGTGATAAAAGTTTTTCTCAAAATGGTTCATTATCTACCCATATAAAAATTGTTCATTTGGGAGAAAAGCCTTTTTTATGTACCATATGTAATAAAAATTTCTCATTGAAATATGACTTAACTAAACACAGCTTTGTTCATTTTGGTGAAAAGCCTTATTCTTGTAACATATGTGATAAGAGTTTCCCAGATAGAAGGCGTCTCATGATTCATAGTGTGGTTCATTCTGATGAAAAACCTTTTTCTTGTGAGATATGTGGTAAAAGTTTTTCTCTGAAGCACCATTTAACACGCCACAGAAATACTCAGCATGACAGTGAGGTAATAGCCTCTTCAACCATCCATGAAGCCATCTCTAAATTTCAAGATGCTGGTTTGCAAGTGTCTTCCAATGTAGAAAAAACTGACCAAGAAGAAGATGGTAGGGAGACTGTAGCATCTTAAACCATGTTTCCCAGTGATCCATTACTCTGTAGTTGACCCTCAATTTCACAATGCTTGTTATAAAAATCAGGGTTCAAAAGTTTTTCTTCCTTTTTAAATGGGAGATAAATCTGCCCCAGAAAAAGTGAGTTTTATCAGTTACAGAGAATAAAAAAAAAACTGCTTTTTCATTTGAAGCTACATGCTTAAAATAGGTTTCTGGATGATATTCAAATCATTGATGCTACATATCACATCTTTATACTTACTTATTTATGAAAAAATTAAAATTATTTTACTTTCTGTAAATGCACTATTGAAAAACTATGCATTAAATTTATTCATTTTTTTTTTTTATTCTTCAAATGACGTGAATATTTTTTTCTTCAAATGATTTACACTAAACTTTATTTATTAGGAGCTAGGCCTCAGTGTTGTAAATATTACTCTATAGACTTAGTATTTATAAACTTAATTTTTCTTAAATTTTTATTCAAATTAATATTAGACAAATATATATATTTACATCAGTGAATGGCTACGTATATACAGTTCACATTATATTGCAAATGACTGCATTTCCATTGGCATATCAGTGAAAACTTAAAATATTATATCATTCTATTACTGTGTGAATTTATATATATTACAGTATTGCAATAAGTATTTTAGTTAAAATAAGTTGTTAGTTAAAATAAGTTTTTATTTAAACTGCAAGGCTATTAATTTAATTAAAAACCTAGAATATAAAGTTGTTAGTATTTTAATAAAACAATGAAGATTTGATGTAAAACAGAAAACATTAAATTATAAGCAAAAACATGTGATTCTGTTGTGTCTGATGGATGTTAAAGAATAACTACCCTTTTTAACAAATCATAGTAGTACAAAAATTTAATCCTTTTAATTTTATTCCAAAACTATAGCAGTGTTTTGCTTAGCTTTAAAAATTTCATAAATATATTTCTGATTTTAAAAAGTAAAATTATTATTAAATTAAGCAATCTTTCATCACTTTTCATAGTTGGAATTCTAATCATAATTTAAAGTTTTCCTCTACTGAAATCATTCAGCACTGCTCTTCATCTACCAATTTAGTTCATCATTCCATGTATTGAAAATATATTTTAGTTAATGATCTCTCTAGTATGTTTCCAATGTTTTGAAATCTATTCTAATTTAAATTTTACACCTTCTACCCTGAGATTCTCATCCAACGACCACACCCTTGTTTTTTTAAACTCTCTTCTTTCAATATCTTGTTTTTCTTACCTTACTAGTTTAACAAATTTTTTTCGTATTGCAGCATGTTTGTCTTGCTACTTTTCTACTGTCATTTTGTGTTTAGACACTGAGGGAAGTTCTTGTTTGTTGAGCTGAAACTATAGAAAGTAGATTTCTGTACTTTTATTTGTGTTGTTTAGCTATATTCATACATAGCACAAAATGTACCTTATCCTCATAATGATAATATTTTATACTTCAAGCTTACCATAACTTTCTTTAATTTTGAAACTTGAATACTGCCTAAGAAATTCAACTAATATTTTTTTATTATTATTGTAGTTATTTATTTAATTATAGTTTCTCATGACAACTATGCTGTAAAAACATTGTAGCACAAATATGATCCATTGTGGTTATTTAAATCCCCCCCCCCTGTGTTTAGTTATTTCAAATATCATAAAGTTAGTTTTGGTTATGTTTACATGACTAGAGAATGATCAGTTTTGGCATCAGTTTCCTCAGTTTTTGTCATCATGCAAAAAATTTATCAGTTTCCTGATTCTTTATTAGGAATTTCTGTAAACAGAAATAAATTATAACTGAAGAAAATATTATTAATTACTTTCACTTGTTATTGTTTTCTGTGGTAATAATTCAATTTGTAATTTAGAAGAAGAAGCATTAAAAAAGAAGAATATGTGTTTTAATATTTTATTAATTGAAGGAAGATCATAATCTTTAAATTCAAGATTTATTATTTTAAAGTAATAATTATTGTTATTTATATTTAAAAAAATTTTTTTGAACATTTATATTATTGTTTTGTTATTGCGTTTAATCAAATATTTGAATTACTTTTGTTACATTATTTATTTTTACTGTATCTTGTGCCCATCATCTTTAGTTTGATATCTATTAATTTGTTATAAAATCAAACATATTATACTGATCATCTTGTGTAAATTATCTTGTTACTTTTCTAAATAAATATAAAAGCTTTTTTTGTTAGAGTTATTCTGGCAGATATGTTTTTTTTTTTACTCGACACACGCGGATCGTTGTGTAAGCTTTTAAATGTTACTATTGTGGGAAAAAATAAAAAATATTTCTATGCTTTAATGTTTTTAATTTACAAGATAGACAAATTTTTTAAATTTTCCAAAAGTAGAAAGGGAGGTTACTATTCAGTGCTTTACATAAACTGTAGACTAGATTTCTTATTATATAAACAAAGAAAATGATGAGTGAAAACAAAGAAATGATCAAGGGATGAAATTCTCTTTAGTCATAACTCGAGAAGTAGGATCTCTCTGTAGTAAAAAGTAGTGTTGGTATCGCAACTTCCCTTTTCATGAGGCAGAAAATCTCATGTTCATGAATTATAATTCACTCTGGCTACAAGGAGATTTGCCAAAATTCGTTTTATTGCTAACAACTTAATATGGCAGTACACTTAGAACTTAACCTTTATCGATACTGAGAACAATTAAGATGGAAGAATGTGTACATGACGGAACATTAACTAGCAACTTGAAAATTGCATATTAAATAACGAATCGATATTAACTATTCAACTGCTCCGAAACTACTATTTAGCTAGAAATTTAAACTTAGTGAAGCGACTTGCTCATTTTTAATCACTAAGTAATCGAAGCAAAAAATAATTCCTCTGCTAATAGTTTTCGCTAAACTAAATTGTGTGGCGACAAAAAATGCTTTATTTTAAGATAATTTAAAAATTAATGCCTGCTGGAATACCATTTCGATATCAGAATACAAAATTTGTTTCGTCTAATGATCGAATTTACAGGTTCAATCTTAATGGTTACTGGGGGGGGGGACCGCAAAAATGCTAATTAATTGTTGCAGATGATATTTAAAGTTATGAAATCAGGCACGAAAATGCACTTTCTATATAAACATATCTTTTTCTCGACGGATTTGGATTTTGACCCCCAAAATTTGAAAAATATGGCCCCTATAGTTTGCTCAAGAGAGCGGTCCAAGGTTTGGAGCTCTTAATGTTATACTTTTTGCTTATTTCGCCATATCTCAAAACTTTTTAAGTGAATTGAAGAACTTATGTACACAATTATGAAATTTGTTTCTCCAAAGATAATTCCATGCAAAATATGATGCCTTTTAATATTATAATTTAATAATAGTCGAAAAAAATTTTACTTCTTAGGTATACAATTTTTTACATAGTTTTAAAGAAATCGGTCGAATAGTTCCTCAGGAATCGAATTCTAATAATGCGACTTTTTCAAAATTCGATTTCTTAGAATTTTTTTGACTGATTTCTCTCAGATTTTGCCATTTAAAATGACATTCTTTGAATTGATGTAAAATATTGTACATCTAACAATTCGAAATTTTTTCGACTATTATTATTTATAATATTAAAACATATTAAATATTTACTAAAAGTTATATTTTACATGGAATTATCTTTGGATAACAAATATGTATTTAAATATCATCATAAATGTTTCATTTTACAAGTGATTCGACTACATCTTCTCCAGAGTCCAATAAAATACCACTTTCAGTTCCAAAGACCTAGAGCAGATAAATTTTGATGCTCCAACTCCGTTCCTATATAATAAGATAAAACAGCAGTTTTATTACATATCTTACTACATATATTCATGACATTCAAGATTGAATTTATAAAATTTACTTTTCGATTCAAAATCATATTTGTACGTTTTTTTTTATAAATCAATCTCAATATTTTTAATGATATCCAATATCAAATATAATAAAAAGTTGTATGAGAAAATGATTTTAATTTTGAATATACTTTTAATGCCTACTTGTATATAAATATGCATGCGTAAAAAACTTTCTTACAAATGGAAAATAAGAGAAAAAAGTTTTTTATGAAATGATAAACTTTTTTGTTCTTGTTTCTTAACATTTAAATGACAGCTCTTCAAACTTTACAAATTTTTATTATTCACTAATTTTTTGGGAGGGAAAAATTTATTTAACACAATAATATTTTTACTTAATAAGCTACATAAGCTAGCCACATTAGAAGCTCGTTTTTTATACAATACTTTCTCCAAATTTATTTTATATATAATCATTAGATTACTACATTATTATCGAATATTTCGGTCAGCTTTTATACTACAATTCTGTTATTTATATTATCAGCTTTTATACTAATATGCTTTTATTTTTATGTTAAGTGAGGAGTAAAAAAAAGAATTACTGTTGATAGCGGTTAGATTAAAAAATACCATAGCCTATTTGGATATTAAAGATGAACTTGGCAATAAAAACCAAATATTTATTTAAAAAAATATTTATTTATTATAATTATTTATATAATAAATACTTATTATAGTTTCAAATGTTACATACAGCAAAGTTTTTAAGTGGCAAAATTTTTGGTTTGAAGATTTGATAACAGAAAGTAACTTCTTTTCTCATCATTAAAGAGAATTTATTTTACTATTTTCAATTTCAAAAAAAAATTTTTTTTCTGTATTTTGTTTCGTTTTTCTTAATATAGAAAAAGTGAAAATATTTTAACGACATGTGAGTCACTTAAAAATGAAATTTTATTCACTACACTCTTTGAAGCAAAACAAGAAACTTTTATGCCCCGTACATCTCGCTAAAAGGCAGCATCATTAGATATAGTCCTTCTCATTTCAAACTTAAAGTGGTGCCTTTTTCTGTGTTCATGATTGCAATGCTCGCATCTGGGGAGAACACAGGTTTTATGTACTGACCCTTCCCCCTTCTCACAGTTGCATAGGAATGTACGACGATATTTTCCTCTTTCTTAATATTTTTCGTATTTAATTGTCTAAAATATTTTTTTTTAAACTTCCATGATGCCTTCTTTTAGAGCTATGTTCAATATAGTTTCTCTGCTAAAAAGTTTTAATCTATTTAAAAAACAAGAGAGAAACTAACGTATTGCCTTATTCTATAACTCTCCCCACACGGCTGCCATAGATAGAGAGTTCTGCTCTACGCCACCTGTAGCCAATTTTTCTTATCCACGGTTAATCAATCACTTCATGTCTTGAAAACTATAACATGAAAGCTATAAGCAGGAAAACTCTAATTCCAATAAGAATTTTATATCTGACTTCATCCTAACAAAAAATCTGTAAAAAAAAAAGTAAATTCTTTTTATTTTTTGATTTAGCAAATACCCACAAAGTAACGTGCCCACAGAAATAAGTGACTCGTAAGTCAAAGCAATCTTTATATGGTTGAGCTAAAAGTAGAAATTATATATCAGACAAAGCTTGAATGTCGTGTTTCCGTTATGGAAAAGGAATAGTTAATCATTTGAATAAATAAGCTTTGAAAATTGTAAAATGTTTGTGACTCGCTAGTACAGTGTAAGATATTCTTATATATTATATCCAAATAATAAGTTTTTGAAGATTAA
Organism: Parasteatoda tepidariorum; assembly: GCF_043381705.1. Lineage (NCBI taxonomy): Eukaryota > Metazoa > Arthropoda > Arachnida > Araneae > Theridiidae > Parasteatoda > Parasteatoda tepidariorum. Next base: position 23,968,166 of record NC_092208.1, on the reverse strand, counting down.
CTTTTTGAGTTTATTGTCATACAGTTCCCGGATTCTTTGTATGATTGTTTAGTTTCTTAATGTTATTGTTATTTAATTATAACTTATAAAATTTTTCTTGCAATGAAATGCACTCTTTTACTTTTAAATATTAAATTAGTTATGTTACAACAGAACTGATTCAAACAAATCCTGTTTATTCAAAGTATGCTCACCAGTAAAAATTTATGTAAGTTGTGACCTGTTAATTTTTTTAAATATTAAACTAGATTGAAATACTTTAGTTTAAATTACAAATTTTTTTTCTTACAATTAAGTTAATTCTAGGTGCTACTAATTGGGGCAATATCTGATTAGTATTTTTCTTTATGTAGCATTATCCCTTTATTCATTATCCCTTTATTCATTAAACTGTTACAGCCCAATGTGAGTATTTATGTTTAATTTTTGTAAAAATCAACAGATTGCAAATAAGATTGAACAGATAAAAAAGTATTGAAACACATCATTTATCTATTCAGTACTCTTCCGTTTTGGAGAAGAGTAAAAAAATTGCTCAACTATTATAAATGCTAGTGTTGTTTAATTTATTGTGGTAATGGGTACCTAATTTGATTATATTGATAATGTGGTAAGTGGTTGTTTAAGTCCCTTTCTGAAATGTAGAAACGAGTACTATTAAATTTTTATTTTCTTACTTTGGCATAAAAATTATGCTAAGAGTAATGCTTGGATAAAGTAGAAAAAAATTTATTGTTGTACTCATAAAATTCTTGAGTCATGTTTCTTCTTGAAACAAATTGTATTGTGCACATGCCAAGACCATGCATAGGTTTTGTGGGCCACAAGACAAATTTTGTGTCTAATAATCAGTAATATATTGTTGAACATGACAATTATTTATATATTTTTTTTATTATATGAAGTAATTTTTGAACTAATTATATATTAGTTAAAAAGACATTATATAAGTGTTATATTAGTTAAATATATATATTATATATTTAACTAATTTTAACATTATACCTAAATTTGTAATTTAAACCTTGCTCTCAGCAATCCTGTTGCCACACTACAATTGTTCGTATCTTCTTCTCCCCTGAGAACAGACTTGTGCATGGCTTAAAGTGCACATATCATCAATCAAATTAAATACAGTGAGAAGTAACCAATTGTGATTAACCGAATACTGAATATCTGGCCAAGAAAATCAGCTACCGGATAGCAACATTTTTTAAGAAGAAAATCATTCATAAATATTATTTACTATGTGGAAACAAGTTTAGTCATTATTAAAAAATAATCAAAGCTTAGCTTTATTATTGGTGTACCCCATACTAATAGAACATACAGGGAGAAAAACTTTAATAAAAATGTTTAAGATAATGATGATAATTAGATATTAAGATAATTAGAAATATTTAGGATGAGGAAAAAACTAACTAACAGACTATAAAAAAAGCAACCTAAAGTTGTAAAGTTGAAGAGAAAAAAAAGAGTGGAAAAAAATATCCCCTTAATTCTTAAAACAAAACTTTAATGCTAAAAATGAATCTATCAAAAATGCTTTTAAAAATGCAGCATTATCATTGAAATGTCGATAAAAAAAACCAAGATACAAAAGCAAAACAGAAAAATTAAAAATTGATCTTAATTTTCAAAAGAATTTTAAAGCTACTCATTTCAGTTTTCCATTACCATATTTTCAAGAAAAAGTGAAGATTAAAGTTTAATAGAAACCCTCTTAATTGCTGCATCATAATCAAATCGTCTTCTGAAAAAGAAAAAGCTGGATAGAAACCAAAACAAAAGTCGTTCTTAATTTTTAAACAAAGGATTTAACTCTAAAAATCTTAATTTAACTTTTTCAAGTTGGTGTTTTTTTTAGAAAAAAGTTACCATGAAAGAAAAATGTTCATTGGAAATGCTCTTTAAAAAATCAGTTTCCTCAGTTTTTTAAACATAAAGAGTTGAAAAAAAAAAGAATTGACTTGCCTGAATATAATTAAAAAAAAGAAAAAAATCAGTATTACAAAACTCATAGTTCAGTATAAAATAAACTAGAGTTTTAATTCCTCAAATTTTGCTTTTCCATGTGTCTTTCTGAGCATTAAGTTTTAGAACTTAAAAAATATATGTAAAACTTATTTCTAATTCTGTACTGTAAAAAATATGATTTTAGATTTTTCTTTGTTAAATCTATTAAAATTTCCCTTCAAAAAAGCTTTTCCAAGTAATAATTTGACAAATATTCAGGTCAAAAAGGTCCAAAATACTGGTCAAATTTTCTGTAGCCCTCTTTTATTCATATCATAATTTGATGATTGCTTTGAAAGCATTTTCTCATTCGGTTATGTTCAACATACTTACATGATAGTAATACTTACAAAGTCTTATAGCAGAATTTATTGTGCCTATCTGAAGCACTATCTTTATAAATGCAAATTTTACTCCAACTCTTATACAATCAGACAGTCTATTATTTTAAAAGTGAATCTTGTTTTCTGATGTAATTTTACCCTGCTATAGTTCTAAAATTATTGTATATTTCACAAAAAAACGTTTGTAAAGATTGTTTTAAAAGTATAAATGCTCTTAAATAAATGTATCAGGATTAAAACAGAAAACAACATTTTTTCGTGTTATTAAATTGAAGATTTAAAGTTCATGGATATCAAAATTAAGTTTCACTTTGGATTCAGTATGTTTTGCTGAACTCTACACAATTTCATCAGAAAAAAAAACTGAAAAAAACTCGATTAATCTTTGGTTTATTTGAAATATGAATGAGAGTGTAAAAATTAATTTATATAGTGGAAATTTAAAGTGTTCTTATCTATAGCAGACATGTATTTTTGTTCTGCACTTGACTCTTCTGAGTGTTGCCTTTGTCAAGTTAATAAGCAATCAAGTTAAGGCAATTTAGTTAAGTCTTGTTAGTAAATTTAGTTAAGTTTTGTCAAGTTAAGGCAATGCCCTTGCATGTGAATGATTATGAATTTGAAGCTGTTGATGAATTTAAATATCTTGGGACTACTGTAACCTGCAAATATGACATAAATACTGAAATCGATAGCTGTTTAGCAATGGCAAACAAGTGCTACTTTGGTTTAAAAAGCCAACTAAAAAGTAAATTTCTTAAACAAAAGACAAAAATTAACATATACAAATCACTCCTACGGCATGTGATCCTATCTGGTAATGAGTGCTGAATTCTTAATAAAAAAGAGGATAACAAATTGCTGATTTTTGAGAGAGGGATACTTAGAAGAATTTTTGGTGCAGTCTATGAGAATAACAATTGGCGCACCCTTTACAATCACGAGTTATATAAAAAGTACCAACAACCAGACATAGTTCATGTTACTAAGGCCAATCGCATTCCATGGCTACGACACCTTTATAGATCTGAAGACCAAAATCCCGCAAAAAGGAAAATTTTTTTAAACCAGAAGGTACAAGAAAAAGCGGTTGTCCACTGACTAGGTGGCTGGACACAGTTGAGAGGGACCTAAAGATAATAGGAATAACTGACTGGAAGGCCATGGCACAGAATAGATCAAGATGTCAAAAACTTATTGGGACGGTCTTGGCCTGTCATAGGCTGTAGTGCCCAAGAAGAAGTATTTTTGTTCAATTTAGTTATTTTAAGGAAATTGTTTTGTTTTTCATGAAAAAACTGCCATATAAAGGTAGAAACTTGCGAGAAAACTCGTTTATATCTTAAAATATGCTCACTAAGTTGTACCATTATATTATTTTGGTAATATTTTTAATTGTATAATATGTCTGTTGCATCTATATTTACCCCAATATTCTTCTTTAAAATATAAAATTTTAAAGAAGTTTTGTTGTTAGGGCTAAAATTATTATGTAGAGCTGTAAACAAATTAGTAAATTATTTTTCAGCTATTTCATTATAAAATATAGAGTAGTAGATACTCACTAAAGCTAACACATAAGTAAAAAAAAATATCCCTATCATACAATAGTTAGCTAAGCTTAACCATAAACCCACTTTATGCCAACTCAGAAAATAATTCATAATAAATAGAATTTTGAAATTTCTTAAATTTCAATGTTTTTTAGATGTCCCTCTACCAATTTAAACTAAAATTAATAGTTTTTGCCATTTTTTAATGATTTTGGAAGAAAGTTTGTCAGCATTATAAACTAACATATTGTATAAGTTGATTATAAACAGATAGTTTGTAAACATTAAATTTTTTATCAGCTTCTAAAACTGAATTAAAAAAGCTTGCCACAATCTCAGTAAATGTGTTTTAAAATATTAAACAAATTTTCTCAATTTAAAAGGAGAAGATAATATTTTTTAACACATACCAACTTTACCCTATCTGACCCTATGATGCATGTAGAAAATATTAATAATTATAATTATTTGATTTTACACACTGTTTTCCCTATAGGGAAACAGTGTTTAAAATCAACTAATTTGGTTAACTAGATTTTGGAATAAAATAGATTTCTGAAATAAATTTTTCTTTAGATAACTTTTAATTGCCACATTTGTTATCGTTTTTTTTTTTTTTTTTTTTTTTTTTTTTTTTTTTTTTTTTTTTTTTTTTTTTTTTTTTTNTTTTTTTTTTTTTAAGTAAAATATGTCAGTAGGATCACCACAGGTGCAATTGATAAACCATAATTAAGTAAAATAACAGAATACAAGTCACATGCCATTAATGTCAAAAATCAGTTTTTGACATTAAAGAGTCAACCCTGTAAGGATCAGAATTTGAAAGCAATTTATTTTATTATACTTTTTTAAAGCATTATTTCTGTGAAGAGCCGTTTTTTTAAAGACTTTTTACAAATAAGAATTTTGTTGGAGTTTTATTTTTATGGGAACTTTTTACATTAGGATTAGAAAGAGAGAGGTCAGTAACTTTTTAAACTTTTCTCAATTTTTTTGGAATCTACCTGATTATAGCTTTTACATTATATATATATATATATATATTTTTTAAAAATATGATTTTCTTGGCTCACATAATTTTTTCTTTCTTTTTAGATTAGAAACAAAAATCCTTGAACGCAACCTAAAAGTAGAAGATAAATAAATAGAATCTTCCAACAACCTTAACCTTCCTACTTGAGTCTTTATGCATAAACTTCAATCCTATGTCTAACTACTCACGCATTTAATTACCAATAAAATTTATCATGTGTAGTAACACTTTTGCTCATGCACCCACCACAGCTATCCACAATTCCAGTAGCACTGAAGACAAACCATATTCTTGTAACATATGCAATAAGACTTTTTCCTGCAAAAGTGTATTAATTACTCACTGTCTTGTGCATTCAGGTGATAAACCTTATTCTTGTAGCATATGTAATAAGAGCTTTTCAAAACAAAGTCATTTAACTTCTCATGGGTTTGTTCACACTAAAGAAAAGCCATATTCTTGTGATGTATGCAATAAAAGCTTTTCAAGTAAGAGTAATCTTATAACTCATAGCCTCGTCCATACAGGGGAGAAACCTTATATTTGTGATACATGTAATAAAGGTTTTTCACAGAAACGTAGTTTGGAAGCTCATATACGTATTCATACCGGGGAAAAACCTTATCCTTGTGACTTATGTAATAAAAGTTTTTCCCAAAAGAGTAGTTTAATGACTCACGGGCTTGTTCACAGTAATGAAAAACTTTATTCTTGTAGCATATGTAATAAGAGTTTTTCAAGAAACACTTCTTTAAATAAGCATACCCTTATCCACACTGGCGAAAAGCCTTATTCTTGTAGCATATGTAATAAAAATTTCTCACAAAGTAGTACTTTAAAAACTCATTACCTTATTCATACTGGGGAAAAAAGTTATAATTGTAGTATATGTAATAGAAGTTTTGCAAGAAAGAATGGTTTAAAGACTCACAGTGTTGTTCATACTAATAATAAACCTTTTTCTTGTAATATATGTAACAAGAAATTTTCTCGAAAAACTAATTTAGCTTCTCACTTTTTTGTTCACGCTGGTCGTGCTGTAATATCTACAGCAGCTGCAACAAACTAATCACTTTCATGTTTTCCTTCAGAATTATATTGTATAAGAGCAGTGGTCGGGTATACTACATTATTTTTGTATTTTATTGCACATATAGTTAACTACAACTACTTTTTTTTTTAAATATAGTGACCATTAACTACTCTACTCCACTATTTTTAAGAGACAAACTTTGTTGGAGAGTTTAATTTATGCCCATGTTTAAAATGGTGTTATGTAAAAAAATTTTTTTTTTATTTAAGCATGAGCAATTATTAGTATTCATCGGCCCAGTTTATTATTATTCTAAATTATTTCTTATGAATTTGTTAATTTAACCATAAACTTTTAATAATTTTTTCGCCAGCGAATATTTAATTTCAATGCTAATAAATGATCAAATATTTGTGATTTTTTAAAACTTTTAATACCCTTTTATTTCCTCCAAGAAAGAAAGTACATTGTAAGTTACACAGCAAAATGTTTTTTTTTCCATTGAAATAACAAAGTTTATAAGTGTACATTTGCATCCGAAGATACAGCTCTAGCAATAAATGACATATTATTCATAACAACTATTTTAAATATTAGTAATTTGTAATTCTTATGCTCAGACACAAGGGTATTTTATTTGCGTCCATTGACAGACCCGTAAAGATTTTTACTTATCAGATTTGAAATAATAGTTGCATTTGAAATTTGTTTATTTATTAGACTAACATTAAAAGTAGTTACCAGAAATCTCTACAGACTACTGTTCTTTTTGTGTTGCACTGCTCACTACACTACTTTTTTTAAAAGGTAGCACAGTACACTATAAACTATGAATAAGAGGTAGTACTTATCAGATTTGAAATAATAGTTGCATTTGAAATTTGTTTTTTTCTTAGAATAACATTAAAAGTAGTTACCAGAAATCTCTACACACTACTGTTCTTTTTGTGTTGCACTGCTCACTACACTACTCTTTTTAAAAGGTAGCACAGTACACTATAAACTACAAATAAGAGGTATCGACTTCATTAGTTTCGCTGCTTGTAGTATACTATTTCCGACCACTGCATAACCCTTTGACACCGATGTGTCACTGGTGTCGCTTTTATATATTTTTGTTTCTGATGCTCTAATTACAAGCAAAAATATATATTGGTATATTTTAAGTGTGAAAAACAGTATAGTAATTACTAAAAAGATTTGTTAAATTAATGTAATTATATTTGTTCTAAAATATAAAAATCCAAAATAAGTGGTTTAAAAATATTTTTTTTCATTCATATTCAAACATTTATCTATAATAAATTTTATAAATAAAATAATTTCATTGATGAACAACTGTTTTTCATAGATCTATGAAAAACAGTTGTTCATCAATCAATAACTGCATATAAGTACAAATTTGTAAAAAATATTGTTTGGAAGGGAGCTGTATTTGGAAGATTTTATCTTTAACGCATACAAAAACACCTGTGTTTCTTGCTGTATTTTATTACCATAAATTTCTAAAATGCTAAATATGATATTTTTCACTTATTTTGACCTAAATAATGGAGAAAGTATGCAAAATATGTTTAATAAAAATTCTGTGTCAATCTGTGTTTTATCATCTGCATAATTGTTCATGCGTATTTAAAAGCTGTAAAATTCTGGACTTATAAACAAATAACATCGAAAATTATTGAATTGAACTTTATTTCCCCTCTCAGTAATAGATGACCGTCCGCTTGTTGTGTATTTAGATTAAATGTTTAAAAATTCAAATATAAAAAAATGATGTTTTAAATTTTTATTGTTAATTTATTTACTGTTATGAATATTGTATGAAATTGCTCTTAGTATTATTAAATAAAGGTACAGTGAAACCTGTCAAATTAACCTCTATGCAATCTGGCCACTTGTCTATCTTGTATGTAAATAATTCTTACTTATCTGGAAATATTATTGAAAGTTGTTCTAAATCTTCATAAGTTGACTGAACTTTTATTTGTAAGTTTTGTATGCTATATTTATATATTAGAATTTCATTGAATTGGGAAAATAGTGTTAAAAGCTAGCCTAAACCTCTTTGATAGTGCAGTTGACTATATGAGAAAACTTTTAAGGGCTTTTGCAACAAATAGGTTTTTAAGTATATGTAATAAAATAAATTTTGAAATCAATAGTATATGTATGTTCTTGTGTACTGATATTTTAAGACATTATTTATAATAAATACCTTTCGTACATCACTAATAAAACTTGCATGCTTGTTTTTTTTTTATTTGTTTCCTTTTTTTTAACTAATTAGTTCAATATTTATATAAAAAATTACAGTCCCGCAGTGGACTCATCGTTAAGACACAGTTCCCAGCAGATCACCGAAGTCAAGCATCACTGGCTGCGGTCAGTGTGCGGGTGGGTGACCACTTGAATTAGCCTGCGTGGGGACCGAGGGTGTGCGGTTTCCTCCTCGTTAAACTGTTCTACCGTAAAGTGCTCGACTTCGTGTGCAGTTCGTCGGACTACCGAAGCGGGGGTACCATCCCCTCTGCAAAGGATCAAAATTGTGATGGCATGTTTTCGGATCATCCTCGAGGAAGCTTCCCAGTCCGTCGCCAATAGCTTATTGTGCAGCTCTAGTGCGACGAAAACAACATAAAAAATTACAATTCATTATAGTAATTGATATCATTTCTTAAGATACATGTGCAGAATTTTATTAATAGAATTTTAAAAGTGATCATAAATAAGTTGCATTTATCTTTATTTTGATCGACAATTTATGATAAATGTATGAATTTATTGGACAACATGGTTTATGAATTAATAGAGAGAAAAAGAAAAAAAAAAAGCTCGCCCCCTCTATGACCACTAAAGCAATGCATCTCAAATGGCCAACTATCACAGGTTTCCCTGTATGTCTTTTCCTCCTTTCAGTTAGTAGCACCTATTATTATTGAAATTGTCTGAGTTGACTTGAATTTGTCTGGTATATGTATGTTTCGGTGGGTAGGCAGAATTGGAGTTACACAGATTTTGGGGTAAAAGGAAGTCTTTGAAAACACGTCGACTCTGATTCTAGTTCTTGTTGGACAGTTAGAATTTTGTCTCATGACGAAAATAAAAAGACTTAAGAAAGAAGAAAGTCATCTATGACCTTTACTAAGAAGGAAATTATTCTCAGAACAATTGGAGTATTCAAATCAGGACAGTCAGAATACGGGCATAGGCATTGCAATTGAGTCTATATCATCTTTCAATGATGAATTAGATTTTGAGAAATATTTGGATTAAATGTTGAAAAGGCTGAGGCAAAGCGAATAAAAAATAAAGAAGCAAGAGCCTGTAGATATTATAATTTCATAAGTTGCCTCTGCCATTTACCTATCATTACTTATGGTTTCTGTTGTATGAAATTATATTCCGTTGTATGCAATACCGCCAAGAAAGATAGTCAGCTCCATATGTTCTTAGTAATCATCACAGTGTTCTGTACAGAAAAATGGTTTTCAAGAACTCCATGAATCAGTCACTTTTTTAAATTTTAGTCCAAGAGTCTTTTAAAAAGTACCTGCCACGAGAGAACCAGAAGTTGCACTCGTTAGTAAATCAAATCAGTTTCTCAAAATGAAAAATGTGATGACAGAAAGACCTATTAAAATTAAAAAATATGATTGAACACTTTTTTTTTTATATTTACAGGCTTTAGTTTTTTTTTTTTCTTTCTCTCCTTGTATTGCTTAACTGACGAAATGCTTAAAAATGGTGGAATATATATTTTTTGCATATGTATGTTTCTTTGTGCTTGCTCTTCTGCAGATTAAGGTTTTAGGGAGTCTCAACTACGGGCGTAAGAAGTTATTTTCCGTCCCGGACCGACAATAATATTCGTATAGTATTATGAATATGTTGTGTCTTGTGAATGAGGTTCCCAATTTTTTTCGGTTACGGAACCCTAATTAATTAAGCTGCTTCCGGAGGATCCCAACTTCATAATTAAAGCAAATTAAGACAATTGTGTACGTATTAACAATTAAAAGACTACTCTATTATCCTTAATAATCTTAAATTAGGTTTTATGTTCGACAATTGTATTCGCAATCTGTAAGAGTCTAGAGGAATCTAGTCTAGCTCAAAATTAGTTTTTGTATTGCTATACATATATAGAGAGAGAACTGTTATAAACGTTTAAAATGAATATTGGGGAAACATATTTCTTAATATTTATATTTCTTTCAAATTCAATTATTTTATTTTGATTTAAGAAGCGCAATGGGAAATATTATAGCAATATTTTTTAAATGCATGTCGTTATTATTTTTCATTATTGTTGTTAAAAAATTCATATATATATATATATTAAATTTTGATTTCTCTCTCTTTGGCATTCTTCTTTAAATATAATTTCATAGAGTGGGCAATTGAAATAATAAGGGTTTGATTGGATCTCTAAATGTAATTGCAGATTTCAAAAGCGTGAAGAAAAAAAAAATTATTTAAAGGTCTTAACTCTCTGAACCTGTTTAACCACGGAGCCCTAGGGTTCTGCGGAACACCATTTGGGAATCGCTGATCTAGATTATTTAAAATAATTTACTATGATTTAAATTTCTTTGTATGATATATTGCGTCTTCCACTTTTCATGAAAAATAAAGAAAATATTGCTGTGAAAAATATATCAAACAATGGGAATTGTTTAGGAAACATACTTCTTCATCATCTATAAAGAGGCGTGTATAGTTTGTCTATCAAAAGAACTTCTTTTGCCATAAAGTTTAAGGCCGTCTGCAGCTATGGAAACAAGAAATAGCACATTTCAAAGAGAGGAGCTTCTCTCTCCTGTAATTATAATTGTGCGTAAAAATTTTTTAAATTTGCCTGAAAAGTTTTCGAGATATGGTAAAATACGCAAAAAGTAAAATTAAGATTAAGGAGTCCAAACTTTAGAGCGCTCTCCTGAACAAACTATTGGGACCATATATTCCATAGTTTGCAGCAACTCCTTATATTTTGGGAGTAAGAAATCCGAAACCGTTGAAAAAAAATAAAGTATGTTTTAGTGTCTGGTTTCGTAACTTATAAAATTAATTAGCATCTTTGAGGTTATCCCCTTGAACCATTAAGATTGAGTCATAGAACGTGACGATCCAATTATTAGGTCAAAAATTATTCAGGGTGTTTTTTTTTCTTTGCGTACTGTTCAAATAACAATGTTCAACTCCGTAGCCTTGTAATTTTGAACCCAATCCAGAAGACAAGGGAACTCCTGGATTAAGAATTGGGTGAAGTTTGCTTTCGAGGGGATTTTTTGATTGAACTTACCCGCATTTACGTTAAATGTAGAGAAAAACCACGAAAACCTCCCACGGTTATTCTGATGGTAAGGGGACTCTAACCCGCGATTCCTCTACTTTTATGGATATTTTACGTCAGCACGGTTATCGGTGTGAGCCGGGTGCAGAATTCGTTTCGACCATCCATTGCTGATGGGATTCAAACCTGAGCCACCTCATTGGTAGGCGAGCTGAACGTTGATTCCAATAACTTTGCACTGAAAAGAAAAATACGGAGGCACGATAAGCATATGGTCAACAAAAGGCATATTCTTTTGATGTGTCCGCAGAATTTCTAAAAATAGTTGAAGTTTTCATTTCTCGCTGTTCTGTATTGATACTGGAATAATAATTTCTTCCTTAGAACCTTTTTTCGTTTTGCTCACTTAAACAGCAACAAAATGCATTATCATAAAAAAATAATATCGTAATAGTAGAAAGCTACTAATTTTTAAATTGTTAAAAACAAAAAAAAATTTTTTGTATCTCTAACATAAACATTTTGACAGTGAAATAGAAAACTGTCGTATTTGAGCAGGCGCACTTTTTTTGAGAGAAAGAACTTAATATGATGACTAAACAACAGATAGTTTTCAATAATATAGTGGTAGGTTGAGAATTTTGTTTTACAAAAATTTTTATTTTTTGAAATATTACGCTTTAAAAAAAATAAACATACAGGCAAAATTAGGTAACAAAACTTTTTATTATAATTAATAAAATATTATTAACAAGACAGATATATTTGGATAATACAAAAAACAGTTTTTTAATACATAATATGCAGCAGATAATAATTATATTTTATTTACTTTGTTGCTGGCAAATAGTTAAATGCAGGCAGCAATGCTTTTTTTTAAAGGTATGACTTTCTTTTTTCAGGGATCCATTTCAAACGAGATATGATAATTCAATATCCTAACTTACATAAACTTCAAAATAAAATTTCCTCATTGATATGATTTAAATTTAGTTATCCTTTGAAAAAAGCATACAGTAAGCAAAATTTTTTAATGACGTAATTTAGTAACTAGTAGCCTTAATCATCTTACTAGGGGAGCAACTAGTAAGACTTGAAAATTTTTATTGTAATAAACACCAAACGAGAATTTGGAAAATTGAAATTTTTAATAATTAACTTAAATAGTATATGGGATAATTTTTCACACAAGAGTGCTCCTATTGCTCAGTGGTTAGAGCAGAGGAATTCCACGCAAAATATATAGATTTAGTTTGACTCCAGTCCCAGCCTTTTAAATAACGATTCTGATATTTTCTTTCTATACAAGTTTTATGTAAATGGTTTTATAATTTCGAAAACTTGGAGCAGATATGAAAATTAGCTTTACGTACTCTTACGCTCCTAGAATGTTCAAGAACAGGGGTTTCCAACTTACATGAGGCCGGGGGCCGCAATTAAAAACACCAGTCAAATGGCGGGGGCAGCAACTTTATCAAAATTTTAAATAGGACTCTTTTATGTTTGAAGGAACATTAAATATTACTGTCAGATTTTTATCAAGTTGTACAAAACAAAAGTATTGAAATACGAATTAAAATAAAAAGTAGATTTTTACCCGAGAAGAATTTTTTTTTTTGCACCGTTGGTATGTTAAATTTTACAGAAACAAAGAAATTAGGTTTTTTTTTAACGAAAGAAAAGTATTTTTAATCCATACAGATTTTTTACGAAAATTGCCCTAAAAAATGACAACTAATATATTTTAGTTCACGGGCCACAAAAAAAGGCTTCGCAAGCCGGATGTGGCCCACGGGCCGCCAGTTGGTAACCACTGTTCAAGAATGCGACACTTTGTATAAGGCTGGGAAATCATTCAGCTGGGTTGTTGTAGGCGAAACTAAAACTTACAGCCGTGTCGTTGTGTTCGAAACTCATTAGCTTAATTTTAATAAGCATTAGAATTCTATTTCCTAAGTGAAAGAATTGGTGTTTATTTTATCTTCAATATGAAAACAGGGAAAAGTACGTCTTTTTATTATTAAAGATTCTGAGAAAAAAAATTTTGATATTTGCTATCGCCACCAAGTTTGGAATTCCAAAATCAATTGTTGGCCACATAGTAACGAAGAGGAAGGATGGGAAAAGTGGAGACGATTTTCCAAGATCAGGAGCCCCAAGAAAAACGATTCAAATTCAGGACGGGTTAGTCCGAAGAAAGTTGGTTGATGAACCAAACAAGTGCGGTAATCAGTATGCAAGGAAATAGTCACCGAACATGGACTCACTGTGAGTAAACGCACCATAAGACGTCGCCTGAATGCAGTTGAATTGTGTACACGGATTCCTGGAAAAACTCTCATTCGGACAAAGAATAATGTCGATCTGATTGAAATTTGCAATGGAGCACAAACAAGCAAGGACTACTAAGGATTGGAAGCTCCTTTGAAGTGATTAATTCAATTTGTTTGGAAGAGATGGCTGACGTTTTATTCGCTGCCCAAAAGGCACCAGAAAAGAACCCTGGTATCAGCGGCTAACACTGAAGCAGTTCAGAGTAATGGCCTGGGGAATTTTCCATCATAATACGTGATCTCCTCGTGCAAATCCATGGAAAATAAAATATGTTTATACATTTTTTTTAGAGGTTTACATGATACCTTACTTATGCTCATAAAAAGATACCTCGTGGACAGATGTTTTAGCAAAATAATGATCCTAAGTACATCTCTAAAATTGTAGCAAGTTGTTTTACAGCTTTGAAGGTTAAAACTTAGAACTGGCACAGTCAATCACATGACCCGAATTCAATAGAACACCTTTGGGAAGTTATCGAAAGAAAAGTCGGGGCACGGAAGCATTTTTAAAGTGCAGAACTTTTTCAGGGTTTTCAGTCGGAATGGGCGAAAATTCCTAACCTAAGTCCATTCAGAAGGCCTCATTAATTCCATGTTTAGATGGTGTGTTCCCGTCATCGCAGCGAAAGGATATGCAACGAAGTAGTACTAAAAACTTGAAATATTTTTTAAGCTTAAAATCATTCATTTCAATAGAAGCTTAGAAAAACTGAATTGTCAAAAAACTTTTGATCTCAATTCTTCATTTGGTGTTTGTTAAAATAAAAATTTTCAAGTCTAATATTAATTTCTCCTCTAAATAGTATGGCAAAATTTACAAATTACTAGTTTACATCATTAAGAAATTTCGCTCACAGAAAAAAATGGAACAGAAAAACATACAGTCTCAAAACTTTTCCTCTCTATTGTATGTTACCACTAAGCTCGAAAGTCATTGATGTGCTCATTACCAAACTAATCTGCAAACATTAGAATAATCCCCTTAAATGTGAAATCAAGATTCCCCACCCGGCAATTAACCTTGGTAAAGTGCGCATCTACGGTTTTCGTATAGTTAAAGTTCAGAAGTTTGTTTCTCTCAGATTATAAACTAATTCGTTGATTGCATTTATTGACTTGATTCTTTGGATAGTGAAAAATTAACAAACGACATTATGCTAATCCTCTAAATTACATTAATATTTCAAATCATTTGATTCTTTGTATGATAGTTTTTAATGATTCTATATACTAATTAATGTGTTGATTGTTGTAACTTTATTTGTTAGATAGCGATAGTAAATATATAATATTATGCTAATTCAAGCATGCAGAAACGTTGCTGTTCTTTCAGCAAAGATTTTCTTTTCACTTTAACGAGTGCTTGATTTGTAATGTGTAGATTACCTATTTTAGTTCGTAGATTACTTAGGTTATTTGAGAAATGAAGCGCTTTTTTTAAAACCTTTTTATAGACCATCTTAGTAAGATAATCTGTAGAATAACTCATTTCTACACTTTAGCGATAACACATTTAATTAAAACTTAACCTTACCTTATTTTTCTCTTTTTTTTAATATTTCAGAATATTATTTTTCACTTAAGGCTAGTTCTTCAATCAATTCATTTTCCTGTCTGTATGTAAATATAAATGATATTATTACGAATTAATTAGTTTTATTGTTTACGAATTATAACTAATTCTTTTAGATTATTGCAAAGTAAAATGAAGCATTCAATTATATAAAAAACTTATTTTGTATAATTAAAAAAAAAAATTATAAATTGTGTGTAGTGGACACTTACTCATTTCAGCAATCACTACATTTTCACTTTAAAAAAAAATGCATTTCAGGGGACTGTCAGACTGACTATACATTTAATTCCACTCTAAATATTTTGAGACACTCAATTTTAATTTTTCCATTCATTTTTTTAATTTTATTTTTTTATGATACACAGATTTATCTTACATATCTCTTGGTTTTATATTAAACTCCTTATGCAGAAATGTACACATGTTATGAGATAAGACAAATATATTATGTGGATGAGAATGGCCCTTAAAACCTTGACAGAGTCAATATAGCATCTAAAATAAATTGTTTCAGAAATAAATTCATTTTTCCTTATCAGAAGCCACTTTTTATGTTTCAAAATCAAGAGGCACATTCATTTTACCCTCGACTATACAGATACATAAATGCCGAAAATCTCAAAATTCGGAATCCGAACTTATCAGGAAAAGTGCAATGCCTAAATAAAAGCAAAAGTTTAAAGGAAGCAAATCAAAGGCAATTTTAACATATTGGAAGCATAACAATCATATTCGACAATTTAACTGGTTTTTTAGTGATTCAAATGCATGCCTTGCTCTTTCTAGCATTGTTTTTTTTTAAATAACTGCACTGTGATCTAAACATGCATGAAGATTTTTAACATATTTTATAAAGGCAGCTATCATAGAAAATCTCAAATGTGTGTTTTATATCAGTTGATTTAGACTTGAATAAATTAGATAGCATAGTTTTTTTGCTGCTTGACTATCATATAGCATAATTTTTTTCTTGACAAGATTTAATTTTTTATTTTATGTCAGAATCTGTCGATAGTGTGGACAAAACTTTCTCACTAGCATGAATATTACTGTGTCTAGTCAGGGTAACTCTCTGCGAAAATGTTTTATTACATACGCTACAAGAATAAGGTTTTTCACCAGTATGAACGCGATGGTGCTCAGTTAGAACTCTTTTAATGGAAAAACTCTTATTACATATAGTACAGGAATAAGGTTTCTCACCAGTATGAACATGACTGTGGAGTTTCAAATGATGTTTTTTTGAAAAACGCTTATTACATATATCACAAGAAAAAGGTTTCTCACCAGTATGAACACTACTGTGTTCAACTAGACATTTTTTAAAGGAGAAACTTTTATTACATATACTACAAGAATAAGGTTTCTCACTAGTATGAACACGATTGTGGCCACGTAAATGACATTTCTGTGAAAAGCGCATACTACATATTTTACAAGAAAAAGGTTTTTCGCCAGTATGAACACGATTGTGATCAGTTAAATATTTCTTATTGAAAAAACTCTTATTACATATATTACAAGTATAATTTTTCTCACCAGTATGAGTACGACTGTGGACTGTCAGATAATATTTCTTTGAAAAACGTCGATCACATACACTACAAGAATAAGGTTGCTCACCAGTATGAGCACGACTGTGATGAGTTAGAGATTGCTTATAGGAAAAACTCTTATTACATACATTGCAAGAGTAAGGTTTCTCCCCAGTATGAACACGTACATGTGCTATTAGATTAGACTTTGAAGAAAGAGTCTTATCACATATACTACAAGAATAACTTTTTGCAATGGTAGGAACATTACAGAGGTCAGGCAAATCTTTCTCAGTTGAAAGGTTCATTTTACATAAAATACACAATAAAGAAATTTCTCATACATGTACTTGCATATAATCTTATAAACAATTTTCTATGCAACAACATTTATCTTTGTCCTAATAAGTATGATATTAAAATTTTATTTTTATTTTCCCAGATATGCCAGAGATAAGTAGTTAAATAATTATAAAAAAATATCTAAGGTGTATATTATTGTAGGATATCATAAAGTATCATTAAAAAAATAAATAAATAATAATAATAAAAAAAACTGTTGATTCCTTTAAAATGCATAACGTCTATTGTTGCAAGCAAATGACAAAAGAAATTTCTTAAATGATCGGTATTTACACGTCAAAATAAAGGGATAAATGAACGTACGACAATATGCTCTCAACTGTTTAAGGCACAAATAAGGAGTTGATTATTAGACAATAAATTTGGTTTTTATTTATAATTTGCTTTTAGAACAGTGATGCAAGTTCCTTGATGAAGATCTAAAAGAGATAGAAATCATATAAGTTAAGATAAAAATAGAATAGATTAAGGAAAAATAATAGAATAGTTAAGAGATATTAATTTACATTTATTCAAAATTCCATTCACATTCTAATAGCTCTAATAGTCAAAATTCAACTGAACCTCTAAGCTGAATGAATATTGAAGTTTCAGGAACTCCCTGATGACTATACCAAGAATTTTCTCAATAATTTCCCAAAAGTCAGATACTCTCATTCAAAATTTTGACTTACTGGAACATTCAAATTTTGCTTGAAACTCTGCGGCAAATAACATCAATAAGTTTACTGTTACAAGCGGAATTTTTAATTGTACTATAATTACAAGGAGACATTTATTTTAACTTAAAATTTCTTAAGTTTGAGTGCTAAAATTTCAATGGAAGCTCTTTCTGATGACAACAATAGTATAAAAGGTTTCATGATTGCTACAATGCAGAATTACCCTCCAAATAGAATTGATAATTAATCAAATTTTTGACCTATTTCCGAAATCTGCATATTTTACTAGTGAAAAAAATTGAAACTAAGATTACATTGTCTAAAATAGCATATTCACGAAGCAGCAATGTCCAAAATTCTAGCCAGGCAATTGACCAAATAAGGTCCTTAAGCAATGGGCTCTCCAATGTTTTTCAATGTTGTAATTTGATTCATAACATGTATCTAGATGAGTGACAGTCATGGCTTGCTCAGAATGTACATAAAACACAGTTAAGTTAAAACAAACATATTAGCACAAAGGCTATTGTGTACAGTCAAAAGTTTTAAAAGTGACTCTGGAACACCAATTTCTACTCTAACATTACATTAACAGCCATCTTCATTGACGTTAGAGAAAAGAAAAAAATCACAAAATATAGATGAAAATTGGTAAAAAATCACAGCAAAAGAGTAATTTCAATAAATTCATTTGAACATATGGTATATCTTAAAAAATAAAATAAAACTTTTAACAGGGACATTTATGAATCAAAGTTTCTATAAATGCTACCCAATACCAATATTGCAACATATATCCAATACCTAGCGTTCATTCATTATATATGCAAAACAGCGTTTTTAAAAATCGAGCATATCATACAACGAATTTATTTTAACTTATTAAATAATAACTCTGAATGAGTTCTTTTTCCACATAAATAAAATACTTCAATTTCACTTACAAAGTGGATAATACTACTTACTTATTTATGACTAAATTACGATTCATTCTCAGTTAATTGTATTAAAAAAAAGGTTTCTTTAAAAGTACCTTTTTAACTCTTTTCCTATCATCTAGTAATACTAAGCACTTTAGGTACTTTCCTTTTAATTTTATACAAATATAAATCTCTCAACTATTTTAAGAACAATGTTTCTTAAAATATTAGCTCAAATCAATAAAAAAAATTGACAACAATGTAAGTAAACTATCATAACAATCAGTAAACTATCATAACAATAATCTTATCAAGAAAAAAAAGTTTGTTTTTATATCTTATTTTATTTCCGGCTGCCTATTTCTGTCGTATGTTTTGATTGTTTTACCTAGTTGAGCCAAAGAATTCTTCATTTTACTCTGTAGTTAACAAAGTAAAGATTACAAGCGAGCGAGTAGATCCTCTTTTATTTATATGATTATCATAATAAATTCGTAGATTAGTTATTTATTTTAAAAAATATACTATTCTTTAAACTACACATAGTTCTTGTAGTTGAAAGAACTGACAATTTGTATTTAATTTAGTTTTAAACGTAAGTATTTTTTGTGAATTTAAATATTAGGTACTGCAACTAATAATATCGAGAAAATATTGAAATATTTTTATATCGTGATCTGTCGCTTCAACTAAAATTGCCGAGACGGCAAATGGATTTTAAACTTGCGATTTTTATTTATTTTTGAACGAGCTGTGAGTTATACCCTTTGATTTGGTCCTCTGTGATTTTTTTTTTAGCATAAAGGGTATTTTGCTGAATAATGTTAAAAACCTTTTTAAAAATTCAGTGTCTTTTTTTTAAAATAACATTTAGGTCAGTTTTTTCTTCCTTTATTACGAATCCTTTTCTTATGTTATTTGTATTATGAAAGCTTTTTAATATTTTTTATGTTATGAATATTTTATATTTTTTACTGTCTTCAGCAACAGCTGATACAGTTTACTCAAATGAGTCATACCCTTGAATGTCAAAACTATTGATGAAATATTGAATTTGCTCCCTTCAAACATATAATGAAACTGACAAACCTACTGCCTTTGAAAATTTCTTTTGTCTTTTCTAATAGTTAGTTGCTATTTCTTATTTATATTAAGGTTTAGTTGTTTACTTTGAAAGTGTTCAACTGTTTTTACTAAGGTTTAGATAATGTCTATTTTTTTGTAAAAAAAGAAAAAAACTCCTTTGTCTTTTCTAAAGTTAAACTAATATTCATGTTGAAGACATCCATCATATTTTCAAACTATTGTCTCTTTCAAAAATGTGTGCTACTTTTTTTAAAGTTGGATTAATGTAGATTTTAAAAATGACCACTGTTTCTTTTTTAAGATTAAGTTATTGTACTTTTTAAGTTTTTAAAATGTAAATTTTGGAAATTTATTCATGAGTGATAAGTCAGATCACAAGTTAAGCTCTGTTGATTTATGAATATATATATATATATATATAAAAATTCTTTAGTAAAATTATGCACTGTGAGAAAAGATTACTATAAGCAGGTATATGATTGCACTTATAGAAGTGTTTCTCAACCTATTAATATAATTTGTGACCCAATTTTCAGTCACAATATTAAATGCTCCCTTCATGCAATTATTTTTACCAAAATTGTGCTGTAATCATATCATTAGTTACTAATTAATCTTACGTAATTGAATTTCGACCCTAATGCTGCCCTACGATCCTAATAACAAACATTAAAAATTAAATAGTCTAACATGGCTCAGAAAAAGAATGAACGAATTGTCTTCATTTTGTTTAATGGGCACATTTTCTCTTACCTGATAAGGAGTTTTTATTATTTCTATGAAATTTGAAGATTAATGTACAATTTAAAAATGTGTAAAATTTTGATGACTTATAGCATCAATTAATATTGAAATAATCCTTTGTTTATTAAACATTGTTTTCAATTGCAAATGATTTTTCTTGTAGATGAAACTGATTTTTGCGACATAAGCAGTAAATGTTCTTCACATGCATGTAAATTAGTACAACTGGTAAAAACCCTCATGTTGATGCCATGAGTGATCAAGACTTTTCACGCACAATTACACTAACCACCAATACATCTCCTCCAACTGGTAAAAAAACCTAATTTTTGTGACATGAGCAATGAAGGTTCACATACTAGTACATTAGATACCCACAATTTTTCTCATAACATGGAAAATTCTGATGTTTATGATATGAGTGGTGAGGATTTTTCTCTCACAAGTACATTAACTTCCAATGAAACTAGTGAAGAACCTGATTTTTATGATATATCTACATCTAATGAAGGTTTTTTGCACACTGGTATATTAACTACCAACAACTTTTCTCCTGCTAGTGAAAAACCTGATTTTTGTGACATGTCTAATGAAGATGTTTCAGAAATGACTGCGTTAACATCGAACAATAGCTCTCAAACTAGTGAAAAATCTTTTGCCTGTAACATATGTAATAAGAGTTTTTCACAACGATCTAATTTAGCTAAACACGTCGTTGTTCATACTGGTGAAAAGCCTTATCGTTGTAACCTATGTACTAAGAGTTATACTCAAAAGTCCAATTTAACTAAACATATGGTTGTTCATACAAATTATAAGCCTTATGCTTGTAATATTTGTAATAAAAGGTTTGCTATGAAATATAAATTAACTGCCCACAGTTTTCGTCATACTGGGGAAATGCAATATACTTGTACTATATGTAATGTAAGTTTTTCTCATAAGCATCATTTAACAGCTCATAATATTCTTCATTCTGATGTGAAACCCTTTTCTTGTAACATATGTAATAAGAGATTCTCACATAAATATCGATTAACTGCCCATAACTTAGTTCATACTGGTGAAAAACCTTTTACCTGCAATGTATGTAATGCAAGCTTTTCACAGAAAAGTATTCTTACAACTCATTGCCTTATTCACACTGGTGAAAAGCGTTTTTCTTGCAGCATATGTAATAAGAGTTTTACACAGAAAGCTAGTTTGATAACTCATAATTATGTTCATACTGGTGAAAAACCTTTTTCCTGTGCTGTATGCAATAAGAATTTTTCAAGAAAATATCAATTAACTATCCACAGACGTATACATACAGGTGAAAAACCCTATTCTTGCAATTTGTGTGGTAAAACTTTTTCTTCGAGGAGCCATCTTGTTACCCACACCCTTGTTCATACGGGTGAAAAGCCATTTTCTTGTGAGATATGTAATAAAAGATTTTCAAGAAAATATGATTTAACTATCCATAGTGCTGTCCATGCTGGTGAAACATGAAGCAAATTTTTTTAGAGAATGTACTATAGTTTATAGATTCACAGTCTTCATACTGGTGAAAAGCGTTGTTGTTTTTTAAATAATATATGAATTAAAAATGAACTTGTAGCCATATTCATACTTGTAAAAAATATTAATTTACCACATTGAATAAGATTTTTTTATTATAAGAAATTGCATATGCATTTGTATTCATCGTATAAAATAATTTTTAATTGAATAATTTTAATTGATTAAGTTTAGTAAAATTATTTTTTTGTATTTTATTTGTTACATTTATTACAAATCACCTAATTAAGCATTATCTCATTTGTTCTGATGAAAAAACTTTCTTAGATGTAATGAACATTTTTTAAAAATTAATAATTGTATTTATGTATGCAGCTAAAAGATCATTCTTGTAAATTTTAGAGAGTCTAATTAAGCTTGCAAATTATCTCTAGTGTAAATTTTGCCACACAACAGTCAAAAAATTGTTCCGTACCATGCTTCAATTCTAAAAACCTGTTCCTCAGTCTGAACTAAAGTAAGCATTCTTGAGCAATTATTGTTTAAAAAATCTGTAACAGTTCATTATAGGTGTGCTCAAAACTGCTAGAAAACAGACATATTAATGCTCCAAATCTTTTCCAATTCGACATATCTTAGCCTGCAGACAGAATTTTGCTTTGAACAACAAATATTTAAAAGAATAATTTTATATATTAATATCAACAGTTTTTTTTTTTTCAATTGTTAAAATTCTTTGAAAAATTACGAATGCATTAAAATGTGGACACTGTTAAAAATGATCTAGCTGGAAAGTTGAAAAATTTCATAATTTTGCCCTTTATTTACTACTAATTGGGTTATTCATGGATATTCAAATAAATTTTATAAAAAAAAAAATTGCTCAGTTGTTTTAGCTGTAAAATNCTGAAAAATTACCCATGCATTAAAATGTGGACACTGTTAAAAATGATCCAGCTGGAAAGTTGAAAAATTTCATAATTTTGCCCTTTATTTACTACTAATTGGGTTATTCATGGATATTCAAAGTTTATTAAATTTTGTAAAAAAAATTGCTCAGTTGTTTTAGCTATAAAACGGTTTTTAGGAATTTTTCCCCTTAGCATTAAAATCTTTCAAGGTAACCAAATGAAATACCTAATTTCAATAAAAATCAAAATATTTTTTTAGAAAATTGTCATATTGGCATAAAAAAATTTGAGAGTATACATAAATTCAATTTAAGTTTTAAAATAATTGTATTACAACCTATCTAAAGAATATTGTGTCTTTTTACAGATAACTGTTTTTGTTATGTTATTTTCTATTATATTGTTAAATAATACCTTAGTTTTTGTTCAACATCTAATCAGAGAATGTTTTTAATTTATAATTTATTAGACTAATTATTTTTTGAACTAAAACTAACTGAAATATAAAATTTTAGTACACTTGTATTTGATATCCTATAATAATCATATTCAGGAAATATTCTCTCCGAAAATATATATAAGCAGATCTTGAACACAATATCCATTTATTAATAAAAACCAAATAAAAACATATAATTTCAAATATGATTCTGACATAATTCACAGTAAAATGAATATTAGCAGTGCAAGGATCAATTTGAAATTTATTCTAATTTTATTAGCTATAATAGATTAACTATTAGGGACAAAATTGTTAAAAAAATTTAATCTTTAGTAAATAACACCAACAAATCTGTGGTTTTTAGAAAAAGTTATCTTAAAATCTTACTATTTAGTAGCATTGTGATTTTTTAATAATTTTTACCACCCCAATTCTATATAATGGAACCTCTTCTTCAATTACTTCTGGTGCCATAATTTCTCTGTGTTCCTGAAATGTTATTATTATATTATGTTATGAGAAATTATACAGATTTATGCATGATACTTTTATTCGGAAAATGAACCATATGGAAATTAATAGAATTGTTAGCTACACTGTGTATTTAGGGGTTTAAAAAATCTATTAAATGTTAAATTTTTGAAAGTATTTTAAATTTTTATGGATAAAAATGCTTTAAAATAAAAAAATCTCAAATTTTTGCACTTGATTATGCAGTTTGTTTATGTTTAATTATGCAAAATACAACTACAATTATTTATTATGCTTAATTAGGAATAAAAAATAAATTCGGCATAATTTTTTTTTATTTCAATCAATGTAATTTTATATGCCGAAGTTTAAAATAAATTAGTTCAATAATTCCAGATAAATTTATATCCAGATGAATTTATTAATCCTATAATTATCTATATATGTTCTATAAAAATGTTCTTTTAGTTTAATTCCTTTTAATAATAATGGTTCATTGCTTTTTAATCAATTTGAATTTTATTTTTTAAAGTAATAAAAATTTTCCTGTATTTTTTAAATAAACACTTTTGTATTGATTTCCAAAAAGAAGTATTTGTAAATCAAAAATCAAATGAAAATTAACATTGACATATACTTCAATTCAAACCTAAAATGTTTTTTAAGAGCATATTTATAATTGTTGCAAAAAATGCACATTAAATAATATAAAGAAATTTCAAAATGTTTTTTAGATACAAATGACAATGGACTAAAGAAAATTTAACATAAAATATAAATCAATATAAAATCGATCAAGTTGCCAAAGTGTTTGTGTCGGCGATGTGCTCTGTCAGTGATGTGGGTGTCGGAACACAGCTCCTTCTGTTTTTTAATGCATGTAAAATGAAGTAGAGATATTAAAAAGTAAATAAATAAAATCGAAGCTAAAAATATAGTTTATTATTTATAAAAATAAATTAAGTATAAGCAGAAAGACACTGTAAGCATTGAGAAAATACAATATATTTGTATCTCTCAAATCAAACTCATCGTGATGAAGCAGCACTGTAAACGTAACTAGAGTGATGGTGGCTGTTGTTTAACATTCCATGAAGAATGGGAATAACTTTAACAGCAGATATATCTGCGAGAATATTCTGAAAGGAATTCAAGCAATTAACAATTGCATTAACTATATAAGGAATTTAAACAACTTATGAATTTATATAGGAAGTTTTGCTTAAAAATATAAATTGTATGATTATCACTAATACTTACTGCAAATGTAAAAGACTGTCTACTGAACATCTTATATTTATAAATTTCTACCACTTATCAATAAAGGAGATACAAGCTATTATGATGTAACATATGACAGAATGGCTAAATACAGTTTTGTTGTGAGCACCTTTAAAATATATTCTTTATGAAGCAACAAATTCTTTAAAAAAAAAAAGGACTAAAAGACATGCATTCATATCGTGGGTTTCAAGTTATATTCAAATGAGAATAAGAACAAGAAAAGGATTAAATAATCTAAAATCAGTTTTTTTAAAGATAAAATGATAGGCAATATACAATACAGGAGCACAAGATAAATAAATTGGTTTTTGATTCTTTCATTGCTCTTATCTGACTTTTAATAATGATCGGTCAGAGTTAGGAAACACTTTCATTTTTAATCCTTAAGGTGTGACCCCTAATGTGCTTAGTTTTTTTTAATTTTTAAAAGAGTTTTAAAAATATTGATTTAGGGTTGTCATTGCAGAACATTCTACATAGTTTTATTACAAAGGCTAGGTTATTTTGCACATAGATAATTAAGCTTCAAATGCAATGAAGGAAAATAAAGACTAAGAAACGTTTGATTTTAATAGTTTCAGTGGCAGGTCACAAAATTACTGCTATTTTTATATAGGTGAGAAAAGCAGCAATTTGGAAAGTATCCCAATAGTTTTTTTTAATAGATAGGTCAAGAATTTGACTTTATAATGTTATTTTTACTTTTCAGTACATTTTAAGAAATAGAAGAGAAAATCTAAATAATTTTACATACAATCAATAAATTATTCATATCCTAAAATAACATTGAGAAAAAAATGCTTTCAAATCATTTAAATAAAGATCAAAAGCTTTTTAAATTATAAGGCATAAACATTTTACATCACATAAAATTGCTCACATTTGTGAGCTTAAATATGTATGTGTATTGAATGAAGAAAGCTCAATGATTCTTAAGACAAAATAAAACTTATTTTAAGATAAAAAATTAATACACACCAGAGTAAAATAAATATTCATAATTACTTAGTCTAAGTGTAATTTTGTAATCTTTTACATATTCATTTATGGTAAATCATTGACAAGCTTTGATTATATTATAAATGATCTTGATTTTAAAAATTTAATGTGTTCAGATGAAAAAAGAAAAGGAGTTTCTTTTTTGATTTAAAAAAAAAATATTTGAAAAGGAACATTTGTAACAAATTATAGTTGCTTAAATTTTGCTAAGAACAGATAAAATAACAACTATCACTTTTAAAAATATTTATAACAAATCAAACTATAATTAAGCTTAGTTATTATATACAGTTGCATAGCCGTTGGAGTATATCCCTTGTTATATGTGTTCAAAATAGCGACTTCGCTTGTGAAGTGTAAGGACGTAAACACTTTCCTTCTTTAACCTTTTCTAATAATTTCTTTTTTTGAAAAAAATTTTCTTTAAAATAACAAAACATAAATAAAATGAAAAATCAATACGTAAATGAATTGTAAAATATGATGTACTTCATCGGTTAAAAAATATTAGCTGATGATAAAACAATTACCTCCACTGTTGCTTGATTCTCAGCTTGTAATAAAATAGACTTCCTTAGAGACATTATACCAACAGCTAAAACTAAAATTATAAAAATATTAGAAGTTTAAGAATATTACTATAAGTCTGAATTTTTTCCAAGAAAAATATATTAGATAGAGGATGTACAATTGCTTATAAACTTATTAAAAAATACTTAATTTGACAATGTTTAAAAAAATGTTATTTTGTTACATTTAAATTTTTTTAACTATTCCCACAATTAGTGCATTTTTTGGGGCATAAAGTGACTCTTTAAGACCATAATTACAATTAAAGATGAAGGGTGAGAGTGGATTTATAAGGGACATTCAGAATTGAAAATTTCTATTCTCGAAACAAATTGAAGTTGGTGCTTAGTTTGAAAAAATTATATTTTCTGTTAGATAAAATGTCACGATTAAAACACAATCAAAACTTCAATATAAGACACATAAAACTCTTTAAAACCCATCGAACATCTTTTTAGTTGCTGCTATTGATTTTAGAAATTTGAATTGTTTCACCTTCAGATGATCCACTTGCATCATTGTGATAATTTAAAATTTTGTTTTTCAGCATGAGTGAAACTAAGGATTGGCTTTTACGCATTGCAAAATCGATTAATTCAAATCAAAAATAGAAATTTATAAATGGGTACAAAAATTTTTTTTACAATAAAAGCCCTAACAACTTAAAACTAGGAATAATGATCATTATTTTTATAAAAATCAGATTACAACTAATTGGCATTAATATTTTAAGGTTTTTAAAAATATTTCAATACTGCAATGCATTAAAAAAATAATGGTTTAACCCAAACAGAAATTAAAGTACAACTTTGTTGTTTTACCATACAGAAATATATGTTTCTCTGCATGTTATTCAATGGAGTGTTTGATTGGGAAATTTTATATAATAAATATAACTACAGGTTTTGAAAATCATAAAATTTCGGAACCCGTGTGACCCTTCCATGGAACTGCTTGCATTTGAGAACCACTTTTTTAAATTTCAAAACTTTTCAAATAAAAATAATTTTCATAAATAAATAACAATCTCTTTGCAAAACTCTTTAAAAAATAACTTAGAGAACTTCAAAAAGGAAATGAATAAAAATATATAAAAGACTAAATATAAGTTACTCATTCTCTTTCAAGATACACATTGCAAATGAGAAGGGAAATAATTTAAAAGATGTTGGGAAAACAAAATTAATTTGATTTTCCAACATCTTTTTGGGGAACTAGTAAATTTATGAAAGATTAGACAACATGATACTTCTCTACGCAGCAGTTTACATGATAAATAAAATATGTGGAAATTTAACTGAACTAATTTCTATTTATATTGATTTGATGATTTAAATCTCAACATAATAAATTTTAATTATTATTAGACATATTGTTTGGACAAGTATATGTGTGCACGAGTTAAATTTTCTTAATTGAAAAATATAGTTTACACTCATTTTAAAATAAACAAACATTTCACCAACATATAAATTTTTAAATTAAAGTAGTTTATATATTTTCCAAATTTCTTAATAAGGAAATTAAAAATAATTGGCAAGTTTGAAACTGATTGAGAAAGCATAGTAGATATAAATGTAATTTTAAAAACTGCAGTAGGCAAGAAGTTAAAAGTAAATGAAGAGAATACATAAACATTTTTAATTGCATGGAAACGAAACTTTAAACATCATTAATTAAAAAAAGTATAGTTTCAAAAATAGATTATTTCAAAATTTCTGTCTAAACGAAAAAAAAAAAGACATTATATTTTTCTTACATGTTATGTTTAACACAACAAGGCATTTAAAAAACTGCAATATTTTAAAAGTTTATTAAAATGATCTGACAAAGCTTGTAAGCAAAAATAATTGTATGTAATGCTTAAAAAATATCATATGGCATTTTAAAATTACACAGTATATATAAATTTTAAAACAAACTAAAAAAAAATAGGAATTTAATTTTTAAAATAATTAAAACAAAAGAAGTGGATTGTTGATTTTTATTCTGTAAATTCTTTACACTTTAAGAAAAAGTAGAAATATTTAGGAATTTCAATAGATACATATATGCGCGTAGTATACTAGAAGAAAGACACCAAACTATTGCTATTGAATTATCAATACAATCTTCTATAGGTTATAAGCTTAAGATTTCTTTTTTGTTTTCTCTGATAAAAAAAAAGAAGATAGATTTTATTTAGGGAGAAAAAAAACTTAAGTAAGGAAACAAAATCTTTTAATTTCTTTTTTACAAATAAACATTAGTAAGTTAATAGAAAGACAAAACACAATTAAAACTATGATAAAATTATAAAAAGGCAAATTTTCAATATTCTGATAAGAAATAATAGTGTATCAGTTATAATGATTTCAAAAGAATTACTATACGCACCAACAATTATTTCAGTTGAATCATAAGCCAACATACAATCCCACAACTGCAAAATCTGGTCAGTAGCAAGACACCCCGAAAAAGCCTTAATAATCCATTTTACAGCTATTTTCAAACTGTTACAAAAAAAGAAATTTCTAAATCATATCAGCTCTGAGAAGTTTGCTTAGTCATAAATATTTAAATAGAATAAAACAGTAAAGAATTTATTTTTTTAAAAAAACTTGTTTTGTTCATTCATATGAATGATACAAATTTGTTTGAATAGTAAATTATGAAATAATATAACAACATTCATAATTGTTTTGGGAATTTAATAAGTTAAATAAAAATGGAAATGTGATTAATGATTGATATCGATTCCAAGCCTATTATAAAGAAATATTTCCTATAAGTTTTAACATTTCAAAAATTTTAGAGAGAATATAAAGCTGCATATTTATTGGTGACAATGTACAAGCTAGAACTGCGCACAGGCTGCCAATACTTTCAGGACAAGTCTGTGCCTGTGAATCTGAAACTACATATACTTCAAGCTGCCACCAGGAACAAGAACCCTGGTTCTGCACAATGATAGCTCACTGCCTTAACCACAGTGCTATCAAGGCTGCTTGACAAAGTTGGTAAACAGAAAAAGGAATCACCCTTCCTTTTATGAAGAGATTCATTGCAACTGTCACAGTAAGATAAGAAATTTATGAGACTTCTGAAAGATTCCTTTGAATAGGTTGGTTACAATCAAACATTTCACTTTTTTATAAAAGTTTGAAGACTAAAGTCATTATGCATTTTACAAACAAACACATTTTAAAAAACACACTAGCAAATTATCATCACAGAAAAATAGTCATTTGAAAAGTATTTTATTTCATATTTTCACTCCCCCCCAAAGAAAGACAGATAGTTTATTCTCTTTACAACTAAAATCTTTCATATATATTTTGAATCAGTTTAATTGTGAATGTTCTTTCCAAAGCGCTAAGCTTATTTGCCCCCCGGAAATAAAAAGTAATAATATTTCGACGATAGTAGGTAGTTATATTGAAATCTTATTCAATTGAAATCAAGGAAAAAATTAACTATAACTGATTTTCTTTGAAACTTTTTAAAACATCAAAGCTTTCAAACTTGTTATAAAAAAAAATATAGCTTGCATACCAATATTTTGCTTTGAAAATTATGTAGGAATTACAAGTTAAATACAGAAAAAATTATTTTTGTCACCGAGTTCTAAGGTTTTACTGAAGTTTAAATAAATTCACACAGAGTCACAAAATTGAGAACAACATTTTGCTTTTGTACAGTTTTGGTGACAAATTTTATACTTCAAAATTGTTTACATATTTTGAGCATCTGTAAGATATAGTTCTATTTATTTAAATTTAAATTTTATGTAAAATAATAATAAAGGAAAAAGTTATAATATTGCCACTATTCTAAATAATAGTGGTTTTTAAAAATATTTAATTTAATGTTTCTAGTATATTTCTGTTCTGACTCCTTTTTTCACTTATGATTTATTTTGGATAGTAATTAAGTCAGTCTTAACACAACGTCAAATATATGCTTATTAACTTACAAAATTGGATATCAATTGATAAAAATAAAAATTTCATGTTCTTTAAATAGGCAAGTAACTATTATGAATAGATAAATTTTTGAAAGCATTAATCATAGCCTTTATCTTAACATGTTTGAAATATAAAAAATTCTTAGATAATGCAGGTGCATATAAATTTTTGACATTTATCCTACATTTTAATATAGTCGTTTAAATCAGATTAAAGTATGAAAACAGTAAAAAATCAACTTACGGATAAATGTCATGAACAGAGAAATGGTAAGCCAATTGAGGTTCCACCTCATCAAGCAAAGTTTCAAAGGACAGCGCAAGTGACAAAACACCCTAAGAAAAAGGACAACTCGGATAAAAAAAAAAATATATATATGTAAAAAAGTATTATGTGTTTAGTATTGGTTAGAAGCACATTGAATATTAACCTGAGGGTGAGAGGAGAGGTTATGCAGCCGAAAGAAATACCGCACATAAAGTTCACGGAATATGTGGTAAAGGGTTATGGGATCTTCATAGATATAACAAAGAGGAGCAACTGGGAAAGAGAGTTAGATGATGAGTGAAGCAGTATAGAACAGTTTACTTTAAGCATAAGATTTTCTTAAAAATTAATATATTAGCAGGCATATAAAAAAGTTCAATATGAATATTGCAACAAATCTTTAGTTACAGAATAAGAAGGTAAATTAAAAATAAGGAATATGTTACTAGCAAAGACTGAAATGCATTGTATACAATGCCAAATTTTGTCTGGCAAAATATGTAATGAAAAACATTTCACATATTGCCTATTTATTGTAATCAATACCTAACTGACAAAGTATCCAATGATGATTATTTCACACTTTTATTTAGCAAGTTATCTTGCTATTTAACATGAAGGTTCATATTTCATTTTATAATATTTAATAGAAAGGTATTAATTTTTAATAATCACCATGTTTTCATTAATAATAACAGGAATGATCATGATAATAACTTGGCAGGGATGTGTGAGCTATTTTCCAGTATACACTAACACAGTATACCATACACAAAGTTAAGCTGGTTAAAGTAAAATCAGTATTTCATGCAGAAATTGATTTATTGAAAAGAAAAATATTAATTTTGACTGGATATCAAAACTTTTTTTTTTTAAATAGAAAGCAAAGACAAACTAATGTGCTGCTTTTTTTCTGTTCACATCTGCCAATTTTTCTATCATATTTCTGTCTATACATCTATTATATTTTACGTGAAGAACATTTTCCATTGAGTACAAAGTATATCATATTTCTCATAATTTACACTTTGCCTAAAGATGCAAGCTCATTATATACAATGCCAGTATTTTGTACATTGCTGGTAACATATATATAGAAAACATACAGAATTCCAATAACAGATAAATTATTTATAACTGTAATTACAAAATAACATTTTAAATTATCAATATTACTATATTACCACTAGAAAATTTGTGAATCTGCTTAAGTATATTTGGTTTTTAAAATGTCGACAATTAAAGTGTAAAACAAAACACTTTGTAACTAAAGATCAATAAATTTTAAATTTACAATACAATTAATAAAATAATACAAACTAAACAAACAAATAAAATTTATTTTTATCTTACCATACATGGAAAATCCATGAAAGGGAATCACACCATTAGGAGGATAGACAACATTAGTGTGTGTACCTCGCAAGTTTCCTTTCACTGGATTAGCCGAGCTAATTTCAAAATGTGATTGAACAGATGTGTCTCGAGAAAACACAAGGAGTATCTACAAGCAATAAGAGAGCATTAGGATCATAAAAAATTAAGTTTTAAAATACAGTGAGTTTAGTAAAAAGAGTCTTCAACAATTAGCAATAAAAGGATGAACTTGAAGCTATATTGATTGTAAAAGCTCTACAAAATTTTGAAATTAGTAACAAAGCTACATTACATTACAAAAGTTGCTGATAGAAGTTAATTGAACTTAACATTGAATTTGGTTTGAAAACTGCCTCTTGTCATAAGGCTGAGATCAAACCTGTGACAGTGTGTGAGTGAAAAATACACACATTTCCATTTAATGCATAGCTTTCTTCAGTACATAATTTGTATTTATGTTCAATTTGCCGTTATAGCAATTTTTAAAAATTAACTTAGGTAATATCACCTTAAATATATTATTTGTTTACTCCCTTAATCATCGATTGTTTCAGAGGTATTTAATTTTGAAATCAGGTACTTGTTATACAATCATATAATTCTGCATAAGTATTTTTTAATTACAATTAAATGTTCGCATTAATTTGAAATAAGTTGCACATTTGGGATTATTTATAACGAATTGTACAAACTTATTATCTATTTTTGAATAGCTTCTTGATATAAATAATCAATGATATAATCTTTTTTAAACTATAATTTACATGATTTGAAATATGGTGATTATTAAACCTTTACTAATGGTTATAATATGAACATCAATGAATCTAAGAAACAAATACTCCAATGAAAAGTGAAGCAAAAGCATATTTAAAAATTTCTTGAGATTCATAGAAAAGATGGAAGATAGGTTGACATATTTTGAGCACTAAGAACAAGAGTCTCTTGGTAAAAAAAACATTCACATTTTATCCCAGGTTTTGGGCATCGAAAACATGTTGACTTTTTTCCCATCAGAGAAAAAAATAATAACTTTCAATAATCATTGAATCTATTAAACCTTATTAGTTCTCGGTCAGCATGTTTCACTTTTTTTCTCATTAGTCTTATTACACTTTTTTGTGGATTTTGCAGACTGAAAATCATGTAACTTTTAAACTAACTTTTATTTACATTGGGCTAACTAATATCAAAGGTAATTCTAGTCAACTAAAGTTACCTTTTTATGTCTAGTTTTAATATGTTGTAAAATATAATTTAATAACTAAGATGATTTTTTTATATCAAACTACACTCACAATATTTTATAACATTTTCACTTATTAAGATGATTACAAAATGTTGATGATTAAAATTAGACTGAAACTCTAACATACAAAATGAGCAAAAATGCACAGAATTTATTAAATTTTAAATATTTTTATCTAGACAACAAACTATGAGTAAATAAAATAGATGCAATGTTTTTAAATAAATGTTTTACTTGATACAAGAGGTCTTCAAACACAAAGTATTGATCATCGTTAGAGGCTGTCAAGTGTATGTCCTAAAATATAGTATTGTAAAATAAAAATAAAATTATATTTAAAAAATTAAGAAAAATAATGCAATAAATTACAAGAAATTTTACTAATATACATATAGTTCACATTACTTTCTAAGTAAATGCTTTGCTACATTACTTGTTTTATTTTACTATTTTTAAAAATCCTAGTCTTTGAATAAATAGAAAATTTTGGCATTAATATTTCCAATACGAAATATAATGGTCTGTTGTTATTGCACTTTTTCAAGAAAATATTTCTTATTCTAATTTAGAAATTATAATTATGGAATTAAAAATTAAACTCATTAATGGAGATGAAAATCACAAGTAATAAACTTAGAACTTTTTGTGTAGTTAAAAAATAAGGCTGTTTTGAACGTTTTCTAAAAATTAAAAAAATTGTATATTAATTGAAAAAAAAAATACATTTAAAAAAATTATAATTATAACATTAATATGTCAATCAATTTTCCCATCAGATTTAAATTAAAGTTAATCATTTTACAATTCACTAAAATAGTGTCAAATATTTTAACAATTCCAGAGTGCTCATATTCTCGACCGGCAGAGGTAAAAACTGTTAAATGAATTTTGAAAAATGATTTATCCAAGGAATTCTTGAATGTGGCTCATTCATTATTTTAACTCTTTCTTTTTGAAAGAAAAGCCCACTTTGAAAACATTTAATAAATATTTCCTTCATTCAAAATCATTTCAAATCTTCTTCATGAAAATGTTTTCTTTCATTAAAATTTTTAAAGCCACTTTTGACAGAAAAAGGCAGAGATTAATAAAACTTTTTGAGAGCGAAAGTTTTTTTTATTTATTATTTTTAACTACTTTATACTATATGTATGTTAAACATGCAGAAATCACGACTCTGGAGGTTGAATCTACATTATTGCAACAATGCATTATATAATTTAACACACACCTTTTCAAAATTGCATCAATAATAATCACTACTTTTATACATTTTGAAAAATTGTTAGTAACAGTTCCTAAACATTAAAAAGTTGCAGTATCAAAAATACATAACCAGCTACATACCTTAAAAATTAATTTATCAATCAATAGATCATGCTGAAATACGCAAGACTTCAAATGCTTGAAGTTAAGTTTATGCTGGAAATAGATAAATAATATTACCTAAATGAAGTGATAGCTACTATCTAGAGAAAAAGTTGAATTTATATATGCTACACATTAAATTATTCATAAAAAATTATAAAACGGTAAAATTTTTAATCACAACTTGGTTTGCAAGTGTTTTACAAAAAGAGTAAAAGTTAGAAGAAATTTTAACTTGATAATGTGATAAGTGAGCAATGTTTAACAATATATGCGTCCTGTTCAGTGTTCCTCTTAGCAATAATAAAATAGGGCTTCTTTTAAAGCCAATAAAATAGACATACATTACAGAGAAAGAAAAGGTAACATCCACTCATTAAGTAGAGCTAAATTTTAATTTTGTTATTGATATCTCTTAATACACTCAGCACTCCATGTCATTACCCGGGCCATTGAATAGAGTGCAGACAACTAGAGTTTGTTTGATCATGAGTGCAAAAAATACCAGCAATATTTACTCATAATTAAAAAATGCTAGAATAATTTGGACAAAACTAAGCTGTATATTAATAAGAATATTAACGCAGAAAACAAAAATATTCATTCCTCTGTTGCCGTGATCAAGAAAATAGACAAAAGCATCAGTATTATCTGATGCTCAACATTTACCTTAATTTGGAAACTAACAGAATATTTAATAATAGCGTAAATATATTTTTTATGTTAATATATGTTTAGACAACTGCAAAATGTAAGCAAATATGTAATTTAGAAAATAAGAAATGAATACAACAAATTGTTCTTTTCTTTTAATGTTAATCACATAAAAGCATCATTTAAAATAATATATTAAGGATAAAAAATACATTTAAAATAATAATTTCGCTCTCTGCAACCATTCTTAACAATTAACACATGTTGGGATACTCAAAAATATACCATACAAGAAATATTTTTGAGAACCAATAGAATTTCACGAAAAGAGTGATTAAAATTTTCC
Source organism: Parasteatoda tepidariorum (assembly GCF_043381705.1). Taxonomy (NCBI): domain Eukaryota; kingdom Metazoa; phylum Arthropoda; class Arachnida; order Araneae; family Theridiidae; genus Parasteatoda; species Parasteatoda tepidariorum. Next base: position 23,932,281 of record NC_092208.1, on the reverse strand, counting down.
AACAATAAAATTATGACAGCATGTTTAATTAATTGAAACCTTTGTAAAGAAATTTACAAATATTGTAAACGCATTCGTCTAACTTAATGAAAGCATACCGGTCTTCATGCTGATTTTTGAACGAAGCTGCAATATACACTTGTGATCATTAATGTAAAGAAATCGCTATTTCGATAAATTTTAACTATAGATAAAGACTACCCAGGATAAGAAACTAGGTGGCTTTGTAACTCATTCTTCATTCAAAGGTTATTCGAGATGCTTTACGTTTAATGTATGGTAATATCAAAAGAAATAATGGTTTACAAATTTAGTTCAATGGCTAAAAAATTTTGGGTTTAGTACAAAAATGCATAGGCTGTATAATGCAATATCAGAATTTCTTATAATAAAATATGGAACATATAAGCTTCTGCATTTTATTTCTTTTTCATGGGAAAATTTAATTTTATAAAAGTGTATTTTGAATAACATATATGTTTCTAGAGCCACACTATAGAAGCAAGGTAAAATTTTAAAGAAAATATTTTCATATTTTGAAGAATGGCACACCAGTTAAAATCAAAGTTAATTTAAATTGTACATTTATTACATTTTATGCTTTTGTTTTGAGATAAAATAAGACACAATTATACATACAGCACCAGATATGTCTACACCCAAAATGAGTGACCACAGAGCAGCTCTTAAAGTATCAGGGCATCCTTTTTTGCAATATTCACGAGCAACTGCAACATGATTTGCTTCAAGAACTAAAATGAATGGAGCTGCTGCTTTAATAATTGTTAGAGATCCTCATAACAAAAAATTTAAAAATACAGTTAACTCTAAAAGCCATATCAGAGATAGCAATAATAATATTTCATGGTCTCAGTGTATTCCCTCATACCATCTCTAATGCTAATCTCTCCTTAATACCATAATTTTCTGTACAGCAATTTATTCATAAACAAATCTTAATGTTGTTTCCTTTTAGTGCAACACTATGTCTATGGTCAAAAACATGAAAGAACACGTTTTTAAAATTTATTATTTTTCGCCAATTTCTCGTATTTATTGACAAGTAAATACGAAAAACTAGCACCCACCATCTTCAGTAACTTAACAACAGTTACTACCGTTTCTTTAACACTTTTAAGAGCTGAACTCTACCGACAACATTTATTTCCCTGCTAAATGGTTAATGGGTCAATGCAATTGCTGTCCAGCCTGATGGCCATGCTCATCGATCATGGGGAGGTAGATACTTCACTGTCATCAGCCTGGCGTTTGACCAGTTATCTGTCGTGGATTGGTATTGCTGCCATGTGGTTTTGTGTTTGGATTCACTTACATGCCTTTTTTGCATAATTTGTGATGCTCATAATCATCACAGACTCAAAGCTTTGTAACAGCGAGTCCGTTGAGGCTTTGTGTTCTTGTGCCGGCAGACCATGTTGAGAGTCTTCAAGTGTATACATATAGGTCTCTGGCCTGGATTGCATTAAATAAATTGTTCCAAATAAAAACTTATGTTATGATGTTTCCAGATTCTTAGTTTATATATAAGTCTTATAATGCGCTCCTAAGAATCTTAAGAATGATGGTTTAATGGAACAAAAAAAACATGCTGCTTATTAGTTTTAATTTATAAATAATTTTCCTTAATATTAAGTCAAAGAAATAATTGTAAAATTGCAACAATAGTTCAGAATGCTCAAAATCATTGATAAAAGGAAATCATCAGAGGAGGCAATAAAATAATCACATTTAATAAACACAATCTAACATTAAAAATTTTGATTCATATCAATTGGACACATTATCAAAATAAAGTTTTTATTTTTATTTACGGTCCTTGATTACTTAAATGATGTTCTTTTCCTTATTTATCAGATAGAGTTACATTTTTCTGGCAATTGGCAGTTATGCCAGACTTACTGGTTGAATCCATGAAAATTTTTATGAATGTATTTATAGATTATTAATCTAAGTTTAATTCCTCTAAAATTAAAAGAATTGATGTGAATGATAAGATATTCGTGTTGACTACAAACAATTAATTTTTTTCTTTTTAATAAATATATAGCCGACATTTTTATATGAAAGATGCCATTTTATTAGTCATCATCTTTCAAAAGTGTAAAAAAGAGTATTAATATTGAGAAAATGGTTACAAAAGAAATAAGGCTAATAAAAATATAAATAATGTGCAACAACTGAATTTTTGCATACTAAAGCACTATGATAAAAATAAAATCAAAATGGCATTTTTTTAAAAATCAGAATTAACTTATATGCTAAAAGAACACTTCGAAATACATTATTAATAATAATTAACTTGTAGCTTACCACGCTTTCCTAGAGCAACTCTATCTTTCAAACATTTCTTGGAATAATCAGAATTTGAAAAAGGCAAAATGTTAAGACCTAGATGATCAATATTACCTGATAACTCTTCAAATTGCAAACGCTAAAATGTTAAAATTTCATTAAAAAAATTTATTATAATTATAAGTATGCATATAATATATTAAAAGAAGTGCAATATTTTAATGTTACGTTCAAAATTACAAGGCTACAGTGTTTAACATTGTATAAAAAATAAATAATAACAAAAAAAAACAACAACCATATATCAAATAAACAAAATTGGCTGTTCTACTTTAGTGATTTGGAGGATCTATTGAATAATTTAGCTAAAAAATATTCATCAAGTTTTTTGATTAAATATAATAAAATTTAGAACTGAGAGTAAATTTTAACTGATAATTTATTAGACAAAACCTGAAATTATTTTAAACATTTGTAGAAAGACGTATTTTAAAATTATTACTTTAAAATGATAACTAATACTAATAGAAAATAATTTTAGCAGATAAGAGAACAATGCTACATTGATGAATTGGTGATTAGAATTTTTTTTTTGGTGTAACAAGTTTTTGATAGTGAGGTTGAGTACTGATCAAGAGATGGAGTTAGTATCTAAATGTTAGATACAGTTGTTTGCTTACTGAAAGTTTTGAACACCCTTCTATTCTATCTGTAATCTTAGGGTTCTTCTTGAGGCTCCTCAAAGAGCACTCCTGATTATTTACTCAAACTTCTAGTTTCATCTGATGCCCTGTTTGTTTTCCTTTCACTTTTTAGGTTTATTTCCCTTAAGCGTCCAGGGAAAAGGCTTGCTTGGATGCAATATAAATGGAAATCTGAACCTAGAATGATGGCCCTTGGATTTAATCTCTGCATCTCTTGGTCTTGGAAAACAGAATTGACTTAATTGCAATAAAGATTAAACTTTTGTGGAGATACCTTTGGAGAGTTTTTGAGTTCTGACCAAATGAATTTTAATAACTATACCAGTAATTGTTAGTTCTTTACACTATATTCATCCACGGCTCTGTATTGTAACGACACCAATAAAGGTTAATTGCTTAGTTTTATAGATTTTATCTTATTTCAGTCATATGATCGGTTTCATATAGGTTATTATGAGTATTTGTTTGGAACTATAATTTCTATTGAAATTCAACTGCTCCTTTGATAATTGCTTAGTTCACTTAAAATCCACAACACAATAGAGTACTTATAATTTAAAGTTTGAGTGAACAATAGTATAATTGACTTACTAATTGGTAAAAACTTTTTACATTCAAAGGAACTTTTATAAGGCCCCAATATGTAGATGGTCTAAAAAGAAATGTTCTATTAGCATAAAAATAATTTTTTTAAAAGTATTTTAAATGAACATAATCAGCATTGATTGTTAAATTTATCATATTCAATAGCAAAATTCTACAAACAGAATTTGAATAACTAATGCAATTAACAGTTCACATAAATTAAAAACTTTACCCTGGATCTGGAGTATTGGCAGATACATTTGGACACTTTACATTTGTTAAAACCTCTAGAAAATCTTTAGGAGAATACACAGGACGAAATCTGCTTAAATCTGAAATGTAAAATTTTGTAGTTTAAATATCCATAAGGAAGTAAAATGTAGTTCATGTTAAGAAATATAATTCTATATATATATTTGTAAAATATACAGGTAATGGAAAATATATAGAAATCTTTAAAATGTATAAACCCAAAAAATAGTTTACAAAACAAAATACATAGTTTAAATTAAATAATATTTCTTCTGCTTAAAAGGCATTGTGATAATTATTTTTTATTTATTGGACAATAAATAAATGTAGAGCAGGAAATGGCATACAAGGAAAATTACCATCAAAACCCTCGATATATATAGAGGATTAAAATTAAAAGATTAAGGGAAATTTTAAGTAAATTTTATAAACTGTGCATGAAGCTAAGTACACAGAAACCTTAATATAAATAAAGACAAGTATAGTCCAAGTAGTAAAAACAAGTACAAGTGCTTTATACAATAATAATGAATAAAAACAAGTGAAGCCCTCAGAAATTTATTAAATAATGGTTTAAAAAGAAAAAAATAAGCTTAAAAATTGGTAAAATTTTGTTTTTGTAAAAAAATCAAATTAAAAAATAAGTAACCACAAAAAAAATATTACGATAGATGTAATAAGAAAGTCCAAACACATAATTATATTTTAGTTTACAAGGGAATATTTGTTGTATAATATGTATAGATAAAATTCTTGTAAAAATAAAATAACTCACAAAATATACATTATTGGTAGCAATTAACAATACAGTGAAACCTCAACGAAAGACAACCTCTGCGTAGCTACCACCTCTATTTACAGCAACTTTTGGGAGGCATGGAATTTTTCCCATGGACTTTGTGTTGAATAAAAACTTTAAGAGAGACCATACAAACTCTCCCAGCTACCGGGCAAACCTCAGCACCAAATGTGGAAAAGATCAAATAAGAAAACACGGAAAATTATCAAAATAACGAATAAGTAGATTCAAATATATTCAAAATATTGTGAGTGGTTCTTGTTTAGAAAGTTCTTTTTGACAATCTCTGAAAGTAATCGACAACCTCATTTTGCAGTCAGAGTGCACTAAAGAGAATGCGATCAAAATTTAATTTTAAAATTGAATGTTAAATAAGAGAAGAAGTAAAAAAAAAAAAAAAAAAACTAAGCATGTTTAAAAATGTATCTTCTCACTTTTTAAAGCTAATTTTTCTGATATGAAATTAAATGCAAACTTAAACAAAAAACATAATTGCTTATTTATTTAAAATAGTTCTATCATTTATAGTTGGTAAATTTGTTTTCACTCATAATTAGGAGCATTTTTATTCGTGCTAAGTTTTATTCGTCTCTCCAGTCGGCTTTCATGATGTCAACACAAGTGGTATTTCTGCACTAAGAAAATGATATTGACTAAAATTAAAATTGTTTGCCAAAAATCATGTACCTTCGATAACATTTTAAAGTCAATGGAAGTAACTCCTAATAACGACCAACCTCCATTAACAGACTGATTTTATATGATTTTACTTTCTCTTTTACTTTTACAGACCTCAATAATGACTTATTATGAATTGGGTGCTCTGGGTTTGTATTTAAAAATTGGATTATTTGTGAGCGATATTAAATTCAAGATGCAATTTTTATATAACTCTCATAGAGAATATGAAACAAAATCTATATTACTTGAATTAATAACACTAGGAAAAACAGCCTCTATATAATAACACATTCATCTGATTTTCCGACTTCATACTAAATAGAGTGCCTAAGTAATATATAAAGGTTTAACAAAATAAATCAAGTATTGTCACTGGCAAATTTTAATCGTCTAAATAGCAATTTCCCTTCAAGTAAAATAAAAAGTCAACATATTTAAAAATCATGTAAAGAGAAAAAAAAATTACCCATGTCTTCTGACCCAAGTTCGGACCACTTAGCTTCAAACTCAATCTGTTCAGAAACTGGACGCTACAGGATAAAAAAATATTTATAGTTAAAAAATCTACTCTATATATTACTGTAATAAAACACATGTTACTCCAAAAACCAACTTAAAAGTTACATGTTACTTAATACTTTAATATGGTTAAATATCAAATACAGAAAAGTAATTTTAAAATCGTAATCCAAAATTGATAGCAAATGAAAATATTCAAAAAACAATTTTACCTTTCGAGAAAAGACCATGCTTAGCTCATTGGACATATTATTAAGGCTTTTAGTAATCCTATGCTCCCAATTTTCCTGAAAATAAAATAAAACATGCATGTATAGAGTGAATAAACAAAACTTGATGCTGAGTTGAATAATGAGATTACAAAGAAGAAAATAGTAAAAATTAATAATTGTCGCATAAAAAGTGAGAAATAAAAACAACAATTTTTTAAGAACCTTCAAAGAATTAATTTGATTCTGCATGACATGAACATGAGAAGTGAAAAATTTAAATGGAGTATACTGCAAAAGCATAATTTAGAAGAAGCGCTATAAGAAAAATTATTAATAAGATGGCAAAAATGCAAATTGACTTTCTCCCCACCCTCTCCCTCAATGACAAGAAGAATTAACAAGAAAGATTTTGCCTGGTCTTGAGTGAGAGACAAACTTTGCTTTTGTGCAAGGAAAACTATACACTGATAAAACTATATAGGGTATAACTATTTAAATAACATGATTCCAATAGTAATTTCCTACTTCAATCGACTCAGCTGTAGAGAGTTTTACGAAATAAAATCATTAGATATATTTAACTTTGATGACTAACTTGGGCATCCTTACAAATTTACATTTTGGTTATTTGGCAGTCATAATAAATACTTAAATGACATTTCAATGACTAATATAAAAAATTTCAATTGAAACTAAACTATACTCTTTCTTAACTTTAACTCATAATATTGAGAGATTTTAGATTTTCAAAGTTCTAAATATATTTTTTATCCTACTTATTTGATTTCAAAAATATCCTATGATAAAAAAATCTAAATAAATAAACGTCAAATATAAATTTTGCTATGGAAAAATTATAAGATGAACTTATTTTCTTCGTGAATGTAAGTTTCTAATCACAAATCTGCAGTTTTTTTAAATACATGGTGTATATCCAACATACTTAAAAATAACTCAAGCAATGCAGAGTTAGACAGAGAAGATAGAGAAATGGTCAAATAGATAGAGAATGGTCATAGGTAGATAGGTTAGATAGAAAAATGGTCATGTTCCAAAATCCTTATGAAGTTCTAATATTATTTTTCGAAAAAAAATTCTGCTTTAGTTGGCTGACACTGACACATATGTATAAATTCAAATATTGAAGGGTTATGTAATAAGTACCAAATATACTAAGGTATAAAATATTATATAGATATATTTGGTAATTATTAAAACTGCACCAATACTAAGCAGTTTTAATACAGATACTTTGAAATTAAGAGTTGTACGGCCCCTCGAAAGTGCTATACACAGAAGAAAATTACTTGATAGTGGTAAATATTGACTATAATGAGTATACCGTGAGCAATAGCACCATGCCAAGTCATGCTGAATACATTTCATCTTTATTCTAATAGCATGCAATTTTTTAAAACATATAATTGCTTATTTAATACTTTTTTTTGAAAGATATTATGATGTAAACATTATGAGTTAAATAGCATTTTCTAAACATAAAAAGTTACTTCAATAAAGAAATAATTAATTTGAAAAATGCAACATTCCAATGAAGCGATTATTAAAATAAAAATAACTAAATAAGAGAACTAAAATAAAAATATTACTAAATAGGAATGAAACATTTATTGTATCGGTATATATTAGTTATTTATGAATAAATAGTTAATTATTGTGATAAAAAGAAAAAGCCATACTTGTGCTTTCTTGATATATTCAAGTGGTTCTTTCTTTTGAGGCACCTTAGAACGCAGACTAGGATTTTTTACAATATGTTGATAAACTAAATTACGCAATTTTTGTTTATAACCTGTAATAAAAGTAAATACAGATATAAAAACACTTATTTTTCATAAAAATTCTGATGTAACATTTGATTTAGAGAGCTAATTCAAAATAAATATTTTTTTTAGAACTTATCAGCCTGGTATTTTGTATAAATAATCTCCATACAGATAAGCCAGGTAATTACAGTGTCCACTTGATAAGAATTATAAATTTCTTACTAGGATCAGTTATGTAAGAACTTTGTTTGCCCATCTTTGGTCAAGCGTTTTTCAGAATGACTTCGTTCAGTCAAAGCAAAAAATTTTATAATTGTACATCTTCAAAAATATCTGTTTGATTACTTTATCTTCTGTATTTTTTTTGTTGTACCAAATATTTTATTGCAGTGTGCTACAGTATTTCACTTCAATAAGAGATAACAGTAATGGATTTAAACAGACAAACTTAAATTTTGTAAATAAATGCAACATTATATTTATTATCCTGTCATTTTATTTCAGTGAAAGGTATTGCTATCTAATCTTCTAACTATCAACCTGTTAATCTACAAAATTTTTTAGAATGAAGAATAGTTTTCTTTTTCAAAGTTACTTAGCAAATAAGAACCTTCTATAGATTTTTAAATTTGATTCAACACATTATGATTCAATTTAACAAATTCTAACTTATTAATAGTAACAATAAAAAAAGACCGTTTCTTTTTAAATGTAATGTTTGCAGACTATTTAAAGTAGACTTAATAAAACAACTCAAGTATCTTAGTTATGTACCTGAATCTAAAATAAGTTTTCTCATATGATCTTCTAAAACATCACTGGATATTTCAGGATCCAAAATAAGTTCCTGTGAATCAAAAAAACATGCTAATTAATTTCTTAAAAGAATAATAAAAAGTTATGACAAAAGACCTAAATAAGAATAAAAATTTACCATAAAAAGGAAATTATTTAAATATGTAAGAATTTGATAACAAAACTGACCATAGAAGTCTCAGTGTAATTTACAAAACATATAATTTTGCAAAAATAAGTTAGTGATAACCAAAATTAAAAAATCCAAACTGCCAGTATCTAACTTAAATCTTTATCGATTAAAGGATTTGTTTTTACACATTTGAAAATTATGTGGCGCTAGAAAATTCTTGGCATTTGGCAACATGAAGTCATTTTTCTAAACTCCCAAAAACATAAAAAAAAATCATGAAAAGCAATCTGAAAAGTAAATCTATAAAATTTTCGATAATATGGTTATTTTTTAATATATTTGGAACTGCAATAAAATAAAAAGTTAATGAAAAAATTTAATGCAAGCACATTGCTTTTGACAATTCATTAAGAATATTTTGCAAGGATTAAAATACTAAAACAGTCAACTAGATGAATAAGAGCTGTCTGAAATTTTATTGAAAAAATAATCAAAAATATAGTAAAATAAGAAAATATTTTCAGAAATCGTCATTACAAATAAAAAGCATTAATGCCTGGTAAATTTCTATACATATTTTCCCCATATGTTCAAAAACAATTCTGCTATTGTAAAATTTTAGGCTTAAAATTGTATCAAATTTAAAAATCCCTAAAAATCACTGTCCAATATCAACTTGAATTTAATAGAAACATACATTTAACAGTAATAGTACTGAAATTTATCTTCATTATGAGAATATTTTCGACTGGAAAAAAGTTTCACAGAGAAAAAGATGTTTCATAAAAAAAATAAAGGTCTATTAGAATAAATTTAGAATAATGTTTAAAATTAATTTTCGGGATCCTGGCATGCTTTCAGCCAGGTATGGGGTGGGAAAGTGAATTCTTCTACTATGTCATAACAGCAAACCACAGGTGGCTTCCATTGCAAACCGAAATGCGTTATTAACTCCAGGTTTATTGTTTTTACGGGGATACAACAACACAATTTCAAAAGGCTGGGAGGGGGGAGGAGAATTTTAGAACTTTAAGCTTTTTTATAAGCATTTTGAGAAACTACCGTTTTTCCTTAAGTTGAATTTGTGAAGGTACCGCTAAACGATAGTAAATTCACCACGGACAGACCCCTGTATTGAAATTACTTTTTGGTCAAATGTCCAAATCTTGACTTAATTAAAGTTTGTATACACGGTTGTTAAACCGTTTCTACAACACATTCATGCAAAATAGGGCTCCAAAATTCTATTGATATAACACATTCATAAAACATTTGAAAATTTTGATTCAGCACATATTTTTTTACGCTTACAGAACTGGGCAAGCAACGGAGAGAGAAAGAGAAAATAGACTATATTTTATGAGACATAAGTGTTGCTGAATTTAATTACAAAATTTTCAAAACTCTTACTTTACATTTGCTTTAAATTTTTTATGAAAATCAACAATATCAGTGCAGGTGTTTTTTTATCTGTAAAGTTTGAATAAAATTCATTTTATCTTAACATTCCTGTTCACTGTTTTGTCTGTCTAGAGAATGAGGATGATCCTTGTGTTCTCTTAGATGTACAGTTAAATAGCTTAAATTAAAGCAAACATGAAAGTGCAGTCTAGTTCATTGTTTCTTTTCTCCTCCTTTTTGTGGTTTCTTTTTTCAGTGTTTCTATAAAGGTATAAAAAGTTTTATACCTTTATAGAAACAACTTGTAAGCAACTTTTTAGACCTATTGCTTTCCGATTTTTTTTTTAGAAATTGCATAATGGCCCACCACCACTTCATTTCTATTTATGTTTTTTAATTTCCAGATCAATCGGCTTCTGTTATGCTTTTTTAAGGATTTCTGCATTACAAATTTTATGAAATCACTTGATATGCAAGATTCTTCTTAAACAGTTGTTAATAAGTTTTTTCATGTTTTTTTATAGCAGCGCCATGTTTCAGATCCATATAGTAAGACAGATTTAATGATAGTATTGAAAATTCTAATTTTTGTTAAACTTATTATGTTTTCGTTTTTCCAGAATTTATTAAGAACTGCTTTGTTAAATATATTTAGTATATCAGTTTTTCCCTTGCTGTTAATTATATTTCTAAGATACATATAACTGCTTATACCTCCTATAGTTTATTATTTTCCAATAAGACATTTAATTGTTTAAGATTAATTTTCAAAATTTTAGTTTTATTTTAGTTTATAATAAACCCACTTTCTTTGCCTCTATGTTTAAAATGTTTGCATATCTTGAAGGGTATTGATCAGTAAACATAAGTCATCTGCAACATCAAAATCAGAAAGATATTCAGCAAGGTTCCATTTTACACCCTTTTTACTCTCTGATAATCTCTTCATAATACAGTCAATAGCAATTAAAAAGATTGTTGCAGAAAGTATACAACCCTGTCTAACGATGGAATCAACCTTGAATTCTGATTGTTGGCCAGCATAGATAACTTGTACATTGTAATTTTTATATATATTCTTCAATGTTTACTAAATATTCTGGAATTTTATAGTACTGCAACAGCTTCCAGAGTGTTTGTTCAATGTTGCCATGCAAATTTTTATTCAGTCAGTAATAAACTTTACATTTAACAACAGAAATAATTTATAATAGGAAAAAAGATATACCTGAAGACTCATTAAGAGCTTTCGATAAACATCTGTCTTCTCGATTTCTGAAGCTATAAAGTTAGTTGATGTTTGAGGCCAATATGCATTTGCCATTTCTAATAGCAAACCTGAAAACATAAAATAATGATGAGTAGAAGAATGAACATATTTTATCTTGACTTTATAAAAATATTAAAATTATGTGTACAAGCTGTTAAACTAGCTGAAATAATAAAGCAAGTACTTCCTTACATACAGTAGAGATTATGTTTACAAGCTGTTAAACTGGCTGAAATAATAAAGCAAGTACTTCCTTACATACAGTAGAGATCTTGCACCGAATAATTATGTAAATTTATTTTTTAAGAAGTCAATACATTTTCCTTATTTTCATTTTATATAATACAAACTTTATAGAAAAGGATTAGTTTAGATATAAATTCTAATACTATATATAGGTGAATTTTCTATTTTATAGATTTATAATTTATTTCAAATAGTACTTCAAAAATCTTAACAGGGTACGTAAAAAAAAAAAAAAATTATGATGAATCCCCTAAAATGCACAATTTTCCATTATGAAATAAGTCTTGTAGGCTAGACTTTAAAAAAAAAAGAAAAAAGAATTTTTATTTCTCTTCTTATTAAACATCAGAAGAAGAGCGTCTTGGTTACTAGAACCAAATTTTTAATTTTCCTTACAAAATCTGTTACAACTTATTAATATTTTCCCCTTGAAATTCTTTAAACTCATTGAATATTTTGATGGATTTCCTTATGGCGACATGATCATTTCATATTATTTCTTGATATTTTAAAACAATGCTAAGTTTTGTAATGTTATCTTAAACGTGTTAAAGTTTTCAGGAATACATACTTATTTTGTCAAATTTTTAGAGGAGACTTATTGTAAGACATCATCAAGATGAATTAGAACATTATAAGAGACACAATACTTTTGTGGTTATTTTAAGAAAATATCAAGTTATTATGGTATACCATAAAATGCCTGACTTGAGAGAGCACTGTAGCTTCACACAAATACTGATTGTCAATGAATACCAAAAAAGTGCCCCTTTCCCTACAACACAATTTCTAAGTTCTTGTTTTAAGAATTTCTCTATGAATTTGCTTCTAAAAAATAGTTATTCTGATTCTTAGAATAGAAGATTAGTGTTATTCTGTAAATGAGCAATGAGTAGGAGGAAAAAAAAATTAATCAATCAGAGTAACTGAATTGAAGATTGCTAACAAAAATGCAGGTGTTTGTAAAGTCCAGTGGGAAGAGAGAGAGAAGCAAATTCTCTCAATTTGACCCTGCTACATGCAAGTCAAAGTCGTGTTGAATGGTACATATGCTCACCAGTAAGAAAGAAAAGTAGGGGGGGGAGGGGAGATGGGAGAATTGAATGTGTAAGATTGAGTAAAAGGAATAGAGGGGTACTGTTAGAAGTTACTTAACTGGAGAAAAAAATGCTAATAGAAAGGGGGAAGAATTGGGTAGAAGAGATATGGATTAGAGCCTGTCTCCTAAAAGATGATCTCAAACTCATTTAAGCGTTGTGGTATTTCTAACACATTAAATGAAAGAGAAGATGTACTTTTTCGTTCCTGATTAGCAGGAGTTAATGTCGGATCTATAGACAATGATATTACTGATGAATTGAATGAAGAGTGCATTGACCTTATTTTGGACAATGACTCTAATACTTCTTATGATGGATTTTTGGATTCTGATTAATGTAAATAAATCTTTCTTTTAATGAATTATTTTATCGTCCATATTTATTTTTTCCACTGAAATTTATTTTTTCACCCATTTGTATACGCTAGATTTGTACCGAAACTTAAAAATAGAGATTGCTGTTGAAGTTCAGGTGATTTCTTTAAAAAGACGCTTTGCATTTCCTTCAGTACCGTTTATTTGCACCCCTCTTTATTGCGGCAAATTTTGATAAAATTAGGAGGGCTTTATCGGTATTTTACGGTAGACATTTGGATTATAATTCTTTGATGAATTAATTAGTAAGCGAATTTTTTCTAGTATATTTTAAATAGAGACAAGTTTATAATGAAAAGTACTAAAAAATATGCCAATTCTGAGTCCCAAGGACTTATAGTTTCTAAAGTCAAGTGGAATTTCTACTAATTTTTACTAAATTTTATTTTAACTAATTTTTATTCTCACTATCTCCCATTTAAAATACTAATACACCAACATATTTGAATGCAAAAATGTTAGTTAAAAATCTGAATAGCAACTTGAATACCTGCTTACTGTCCTTTCCTTTATAAATTATTTATCCACTAAATTTTTGATAATATTATAAAATGAACAAAAATAAATTATTCTTTAATTATATAATACTGCAATTTTTAACTTTATTTATAACTAAATAAATAAACAGAAAGTCAATGCTCTACCAAACAGAGACCATGCACATAATGCAAAAATATATTGAATACCAATTGATGTAACAGTGAATTATTTAATATTCCACATGACCATAAAATAAGGAGAAAGCGGTGATTAAATAAAAAATACAACGTTGTTCAAAAATTTATTATTACATTTACAAAAAGATAGATCTCTATTAAAAGAGTAATCATCCTCTGAATAGGATATTTAGTTCAATCAAAAGGCATCACGAATAAATAACTAGCATACTAGTAAAACTTTATTATAGTATAAATTACGTAACAAGAAGGAGAATAAAGTTTTTAAGAATTAATTAAACCCTTGAGGAAATTAAACAGAAAAAAAATTATTGATACAAAATAAACAGAAAACTTACTGAAACGAAACGAGTCGAGAGGGTACTGACACACCGGTGAACTTAATAGAAGTGATCAGAATTAGCTTATAGCTTTGATTAATTTATAGCTATTTAAAAATAGTACAAACAAGTTTCAAATATAATGTGCTGTTAGCTTATAGCTTTTACTGCAAGTTTTAAATAAAATAAAAATTTTACTACTCAAAGAAAGCTATAAGCAAAACATGCTTTAAATGAATAACTTGTCACGGCTTCCATTAAACAAAAAAGAAATTTAAAAATCTTGTATTGTTTGTAAATTTACTTTTTTAGATGCAAATCGTATTTACAAATTCAATTATTTTTTAAAAAAATAGCTACTAAGTGAAGAAATATTCATTTACGTGATATTCGCTTTGGTGAGTATTATAGACTCGTTAATAAGCTCACACTTAGTTCTTTTTTTTCATTTTGTTGAAAGTCACTAATTAATTCTGAACATTTTGCTGTAGGATGTAGTGAAACTTTAATTTAAATTTTAAGTTTAATCTTAACTTGATTTTTATATTGATATAATTCATCAAGAAGTTTCTTAAGATTAAAATCTGACTGGAAATAATGTATTAGTTGCCATTTGCTTAAAGGATGCCAATTAAGACTTATCTTATTCATATGATGCACTGCCATAAGTGCAAGGTGTTTCTTTCATTAATTTAATGCCATTATTGTGGTCTATGATATTGAGCATTCAAGTTTTAATAAAGTTGTGCCCTCAATGGATCAATTACTACTGTCATATAATCATTATTATTTTTTTTATCGGTTCTTTATTATGTAAGAAATACTTATTAGTTACTGTATCATAAAAAGGGACCTCTATTGAAAAATGAATGTAAGTTTTAATGAAATTTGAATAACTTTCAGCACTTTAGTAAGCCTGTATAGTGCAAAAAAGGGGGCATAAGCCCAGGTATACGCCAAAGTGGTCATTCAATGAATGTCTGAAAATGCAAAAAACTGTTAAATCTATAATTATTTTATTTCGTAATTTAATTTGTTAACTGATAAATATTTATATATATGATTTTGAAATAAGTTTTATAGTCAAGTTTTAGTCCAAGAATTTACCAGACGGGGCTGTAACAAACCATAGATTTGAATCCCAAGTAATGGTCAATTTAAAACACCTCTGAGATTTTTTATTTTTTCATCTTTTATATTTATTTCTAATTCATTTTAAATGATTTATTACTAAAATAAGTCTGCCGGCAATAACTTAAAAATTTCTGTGTTTAAATAATACATCAGTAAATGAACAGTAAACAAAGTAAAGAAATTTACATTTTTGGTTGAAAAAATGCTTTGCATTCTCAATAATTCAAAAATCAATTTGATTTAATGAAAAGTTAAATGGGGGAAAACAGAAATGCTGGATATAGTTATGGCGGCAAAAAAAAAAAAAAAGATTAAATTTTGTAAAAATACAAAATCTAATTTATATTGCAGTTCTGCATACTGGCATCAATCCAATTAAATGCGAAAGTCAATGACACATAATTTTTTTTAGTAAAAAAGAAAGTTGATAGCAGTATAGACCTAGCTAGCAGTTAATGGTAATAATAATAATAGTAAAATATTTTCTTCTGTCATTCAGCCAGCTATTTGAAAAAATATATAAATAGGAGCAAAGTCCAATTGAAAAAGTGTATCGATTTACCTATTAATAGGTCGACTTTTGTTTTTTAATGCAGCTTTGATAGACAAAAGCGTAAAGAAATTCGTCCAAAGGCAAAATATTTTTTCAATCAACCTCCAACCTCAATCAACCTCCTTAAAAAAAATATATCAGAAACAAAAGCTGATTCACGAAAGAAAAATTGCAATCTAATCATCTGAAGTATCTGTTGACAGGCCAACTAGAGTATTCCTCCATAACTTTGAAGAGGTGGACTGCTCCTCCCCTGCTTGTTACACATCTGCTACCAGAGAGAAAGCTTGCATATAAAATTTAAAGTATTTTTTACATTTGAGATATTTCCATATCGTTATCTATTCACCCCTATTACCAAGATGTTTAAGAAATTTTAAACTTACAAAAATTTAAAAAAAAAATATGTAGAGGTTAGTGAAGGAGTTATTATGAGTTATACTCTTCAAGTTACTCTGCTACTGTGAATTTTTCTGGCCACATGCTAGGAATATAGGAATTTTTTTACTTTAGAATGATTTCTGCATTCATTTANCCGGGTTTTTTCAAATAAAACCCAATTTTCCTCGGGTTTTTTCAATAAAACCCAGGCGGGTTGGGTTTTTTCAAAAATCCCCGGGTTTTTTCAAACCCTGCATGCTAGGAATATAGGAATTTTTTTACTTTAGAATGATTTCTGCATTCATTTAAAAAATGAATTATAGTAATAATTTAAATTTTATTTATAATCTTTTTTGCTTATTCCAATTACTACACACATTTAGGGTATTTAATTGAAAAGTTTGTCCCTGGCATCCACACTTACACCACTGATAGTTACCTATTGACTACAAATTTCAGCATTATTTTTAATGGCATTTTTATTCCTATTAGGTCTTTAATCAAGTTTTAGATTGACTATGGCGGCAAATATGAACCGAGGATATCCTGTACCTCCTCAGGGTCATGTTCAGGGTCCTACAGGCCCTCCACCCGGTCCAGCTCCAGTACCACCACAAGGGCCTCCTGCTATGCCAAATCAGCCAGGAATTCCTCCTACTGTCCCACCAGGCCCAGGAAATCCTCCAATGCAGCCTAATCCAATGGGTCCTATGCCACAACATGGTCCGGGTATGAGGCCTCCAGAGAGACCAATGGGTTTACAGCATGCAGGACCCCCACCTAGTCGTCAATATGGATCTCCAACTCCTGTATATCAGGTAGGGTATTTGAAGGTTTTCATTTAGTTGATTGTTCAAAAGAAGTCAAGTGTTGTTCTTTAAATATTAACATTTAATAAGCTTATGACTGTCAGAAAACTTTTTTTTTAAACATGATTAAGTTTCTAAAGCCAATGTTGTTCTAACTTTTTAATTTGTTTAAAAATATGATTAAAAAACTAAATGTTTACAAATTTTACTCATGTTTTTTATTTGATACCTTCTCTGTGTACTTTAACTGGGAAGGGGATGTGAAGCATTAAATAAGAAAAATTAATTCAACTTTTATAAACATATTCTCATAATCTTAGTAAAATTTTCTATATCCACAACTCATTCACCATTAACGTAAAGTAACATTGGAAAAGTAAGTTTGTTTGAAGTAATTCAGTTGTAAACTTTTACTCTTCACTATGTATATTTTTATATATTTAATTCTTTTATTATTTTCTTTTTATATTTAGTAATTAATTTGTTTTAATGTTAGAAAATGAATTTTTAAAACCTTGAAACCAATCTTTTTAAGATTAAATCAATAGTTTTACAATTACTAATAATAATGGAGAAAAACTTATGTGATAAAGCTGAAGTTGAAAGCATTGAAAGGTTTTTAAAATGTTCATCAGTTCATTGCACAATGTTTGTTTTTAACAAAGTTCATTACAGACCAGCAAGAAAGAAGTAATAATATATATTCCTAAGCCGAAAAAAAGGGGCAAGCTAAATACGGAACAAAAACTTGAATCACCCTAGGGGAAATGCGTTATTTTTGACATGATATAGATTAAAAAGATATTAAGGGGCATTTTAATTGATAAAATAAAGTTTTTTGTTACTGTTTTATTTTTCGTTCCATATCATTTTAATACCTGTTTCTTAACCAATATCATTACTTTTACAATATAGTTATAATTTTTTTTAAAGAAGCAATTTTTTTATTTTTAAAAGTGATATTATTTTGCATTTTATTAAAAATTGTCTTTCAAAAGCAAGCATTAAATGATAAATTAACATTGGATTTTTGTTCCTAGTTTTGTAATTAATTTTCTCATAAATGTATTACTGTATTTTTCATTTGTTCATTATGATTTTATTGATTAATCTTATTTTTACCTTTTTTTTTAAACCTTTTCCAGAGTAGCATAGATTTCTTCCTTTAATTTTAAATATCTTTTAGAATCATTTTCAGCCACAGCCACAAAGACCAGGATACCCACCTGGCCCAATGCAAAACTCTCCTGCACCCCCATCACAGGAAATGCATGGTCGAGTTGGGCAAGGTATGGGTCCACCCACTCAAACGTATCCTGCAAGGGCACCGCAAGGTCCAATGGGTCCAATGCCTATGGAGTCAAGAAAAAGACCTGCTCCTGACCGCTCTGATAGCAGATCACAAGGACCTACTTCCGCTAAAAGGTTGTTGCTTGCAATAGTTCTTATGCTATAATTATTATAATAGTTCTTATGCTATAATGCTACTTATATAATTCTTATGTTACTTAGTCGTTCTAGTTAAATGACAAAAATTTTCCCGATTTTTCTGGAAACCGGATAAAAGGTTTTATACTGTACAACTAACTATACTCCTTTTTAATTATAGATTAAAAAATTTCCATGTTTTAGCCATTTTCACATTACGCTTAAAAATTTGTATTTCTACATCATTTTTTTCATTCATTTTTTACTTTTTTATATTTACGTGAAGTATTTTTTATTTATTGTCCTTCTGTTCACTGAGTGTAATGCGTTTCCCCTTCATAAATCAAAGACCCCATACCTTTTCCTCTACTCAACTGCAATGTTAACTGGAAATTCTGCATTTTGCCTCAATCATTGTAGTTCAAAATGGCTGGAAATCCAGCAAAATTTTCCCCAGTTTTCTGGTTTTCCTATTATTATAATTATTAATATTTTTGGCATACACAATATCAAACATGTAATTTTATGATTAATCAATACTGTTTAAACATCCCTTTAGAACAGTGTTTCCCAAAGTGTGGTATGCATACCCCCAGGGGTACGGGAACAGCTTAGCGGGGGTACGTGTTCTTATGCGAAATATCTTGCAACAAACGAAAATTTCCAAAAAAATTTATTTAAAAACAAAACTACCCATTAAAATGTATGATTACGTATTTTTCTGGCTATTTTTTGCAGAGTTAACAGTAAATAATCAGTGGTGTTAACAGCCAGTTGTGATTTTTTACTTTTGAGCAATTTTTTATAGTAAAAAATACATTCATTTTTTTTATTAGTGGCACACAGCGTTACAAAAAATTTAGAAAGGGTACACAAAAGTTATAAGTTTGGGAAACACTGCTTTAGAAAAATACGTCTTATTTCAAAACTTAGGTAATAGTATATAACGGTAATGCTATTTAACCAGAAGTTTTTAAGTTTGTGTTTGTTGATTTTGTAATCTTTAATGTGGTGTTAATCAAGTGAGGGTATTGAAAAAAAAAATACGTGGAAAAAGTGATCTGAGAAATTTTAGCATGAAAGTCTGGAAAGCTTGAAAAATTCAAGAAAATTCCATTCAGAACTTTTCTGGATATCTTATTTTTTATGAAATATGTAGTCTAGCAGTCATTTCTTAAATCACACATTCAGTTAATTATGTTATTTATTTTTCTGTATCATTTTTGTAAATTATGAGTTAATAATAAGAATAAATTAATTATAATTAATATTTTTTTTATTGAGTGCAATGAGTTTTATTCAATTGCATTTTGGTAAAAATCTTCTAGTTATCTAGCATTAAATGTTAATCCATTCATGAATTAAAACTATAAAAAAATTTAATATGCATTTTTGTATTTAAATTTTCTTTTTTCTTCTTCCTTTTCTCTTTTTTTTTTGCTCTTTATTATTAACACAGTAATGCTTGTTGAAGTAAAATTTTTAACTGATGAAATTTCTTTTGATTTTAGTGGTGGTCCTCCATCCTCTTCTAATCCCAGCAGTGCATCAGGTCCTGCATCAGGTGGCAGTACTAGCAGTTCAAGCAAAAAGAAGAAAAAATTGGCAGAAAAGATTTTACCTCAGAAAGTCAGGGATCTAGTTCCTGAATCTCAAGCTTATATGGACCTCTTAACATTTGAAAGAAAATTGGATTCTACTATCATGAGAAAAAGGCTTGACATTCAAGAGGCTCTAAAAAGACCCATGAAGGTATGATAGTCTTTTAACACTTGACGTATGTTAGTAATTTTTGGCAGCTTTCTTAGTTTCTATTAATTCTTTATTGTGTATGTATTTGTTCAAAATTTAAGAGATATTTAAACTATCAATGTTAAGATATTGACTAACGTCCATGATAAACTCATATTTCGAGTGGGGAATGAACTTATGTTCAATGAAACATTTGTATTTCTGTAATGGGTTCTAAAATTCTGACTGTGATGCCACAATTGGCATTACATATTTATTTTCTATCCTTTTAAAGTATCTTTCATTACTTAAACTTTTTTTATTAATACATTACAAAAAATTACATTTAAAATAAATCAAAGACTTAATCTTTTAAAACGAGCATTAAATATTTATTCTTCTCTTACAGATCAATGTAACAGATACTTTTTATTTCATTACTAATGCAGACTTATTAATTCACTGTCGCCTCTGATCAAAAACAAAAATCTATTTATAATTTTTTATTCTAAATTTCTAACCTCTAAATGTTTCGGTTGCATGGTTGTAATAATTCTCATAAATTTGTTGGCGACTCGTGATCACCAAGGTATTCTTTTAAACCCAATATTGATATGCTAGTTGGCTCTGCTTTGGCTATGTTATATTTTGATAAATCGCCAATTTTGGATCTCCTACCCATAATTTCTGTGTCCGTTGGGAACGTATTCACTTTTAATTTCAAAATTTGTGGCGACTGGGAGTGCTCCTGTCCCAGCCGACCTAACGGTTTTAAAAAATGCAATCGTAACGGAATGCTAAAGAAACTTCTTAATGTAGAAGTTATATTTTCTGGATCCCTTTAAGGGATTTATTTTTGATAATTTGTTATTTTGATGGCCATTCTCTATAATCTTCACAAATTATTGTTTAATAAATTGGATTTTTAAACGATTTATATATTGTTTCCTGGACATAATCATTTTTAGTATTTTCATAATCAAGATGTATTTTTGTAAGGCCAAGTAAAAATCCACTATACAAATATTTGCGGCCACTGATGGAGAACAACCTCTGCCATACTGACTTTTATTAATTTTTGTTAAGAAGAGAAGAAAACCTTTTACAATAAAACCTTCCCTCAAAAACCACACATTACAGCAATATTTAATCTTAAATACGCTTTACAATTGACTTTTTAATTGATCTGTTACTTAGTATATTTGTGCAACAATTTCCATGTTAAAATCCATTATCCTTATTGAATAACGTGCAAGACAATCAGTTATCTCCACAAAAAAATAACTTGAACTTGTGTAATTATTCACATGCGGTATTTTAGCATAGTTTTCATAATTTTGTTTTTCTCCAAACGTTTTGACCATTGGTAAATTTGTATGAAATTTTCCTTGCTGTTTCTTCTCATAGAAGGACTGCTTTGAGATAAAATGACCCAGAAAAGACATTTTTTGTTTTTGTTGAAGGAAAACCATCAACTTTAAGTCTCTAGTTAATGCTCAGATAGTTAATTAAAGTTCAATTTTTTAAAGATTTTTCAAAATGTACTAATATACATATATTTAATTTCTTTTGTAGCTCTAGAAATATTTTATTTTGAATTGTGATATGTGTAATAATGTGTTTATTTATAAGTGTAATATTTTTTGAGGTGCTAAATTTGTGATTCTTTTATTCTAGCAAAAGCGTAAACTGCGTATTTTCATCTCTAATACATTCTATCCTGGAAAACCTGAAAGTGAATCTGGAGAGGAGCCAACAGTTCCATCTTGGGAATTGAGAGTAGAGGGTCGACTCTTGGATGATGTTTGTTTCTTTTTATCTTTAGCTGTGTTTTATAAGTTGTAAAATTTTAAACATAATGATTACTGAGATATTGTTTTTTATATATTTAAGTAATGTTCATTTTATGCAAAACAAAAATTAATCCCTTTTTGATGAGCTTATTCTAATAAATTTTAATCTGATCAAGGTGCGCAGCGTTTTTAAAAAGTGCTTAAAGGTGCTTATTTTGGATTTACGTTTTTTAAAAGCCCTTAAAGGTGCTTTTTTTATTCGGTGTTTGTAAAAAGTGCTTAATTTTCTATCTTTTAAAAAGAGATTTTTTCTTTTCTGTATTGATTGTTATTCTAAAAATTCACAATTTTCTGTGCATTATTTATCAGAGACTAGTTATATCATCATGATTATATCAAGTTTTGAAAATGTTATTGAATTTTATTGATTTTATGTTTATAAATTAAGTACTTTAAACGATAGAATTTTTTTATTATTACTGCTCAGATCCTAATTATGATTTGTTTTGGAAGGTGATTAAAATTTTTTTTTGAGAGCTCGAAAAGTACTTAAAAGGTGCTTATTTTTTGATTGAAAAACTGGTCTGATGTTTGTAATCTGATAAGTAAATGACTTTTTTGATATTTTTATTGTCATAAATATTTTATTACATTTGTTTTACAAAATTGTTTAACGCCTAGTTTAGTAAAATTCTGTGCAGTAATTTACAATAAGAAAATACTATGAAAAAGGCACTGTTTTTTTGTTTAAGGTACATAATAGTTAATATTCATTGTCATTATTTAGGTCAGGCAGTGTTGTGTTTGAGGACTGCCTTAAATATATGAACATGATTGTGATATGATGATTTAATGCTGTTGAATTTAAGAAATATGCTGTCTTATTGTTTGTTATTGTTAACACTTAGAAAAATCAATCGAAAGTATTAAAAATTAAGTTAAAATGCCATGTTTTAAAAAGGTTTCGACCTGTTAGAACAAAAAATTTTGTCTTTCTCCTGTGATAAAATAAATAAGAATTTTTTTTACATATGTTGACTATGGCATTTTTTTAAAGAAAAAAAAAATCATTGATCATAATCATTAAAAATTAAGATAATTTGCCATGTTTTAAGGAGGTTTTGAGCTGTTAGAGCAAATGTTTGGTCTTCCTATAATAAAATAATAATGTAGAATTTTTTATATATATATTGAATATGGCATTTTTTTTAAAGTAATGTGATAAGTGTTCAGTGTATTCTTGGTATTCAGTGCAGGGTTCCCACAGGTCAGGGAGAACAGGGAAAACTGGAATTGTCAGGGATTTTTATTTTAACTCCAAAAATCAGGGAATAGTCAGGGAAAGTTGCAATTTTCTTACAAAAACCTGGAAAATTCCTTCATTATACCTGGAAAAAAACAGTTTTAAAATTGTTAGTAACAATACTCAGTTATTGAGATTCGAGTTAAATAATTCTAACATCTGTTACAGTTATTTGTTGAAAAAATTTTACATTTTAGACCTACTGAAATGCTTCCTTCCTCATATAATGATATTTATTTTACACAAAAAATCTAATACTTGGCATAGCAAATAAAAGAATTCGAATTTTCTGATGAAAAATTTCGCAGTATAGATAAAATATGGTATGGATTTTCATTGAAATACCTGGAAATACTGGCAATACCTGGAAAAGTCAGGGAATTTTTTTCTGAAATTGAGTGGGAACCCTGTCAGTGTTTTTCACATTTGTTGGGGAAAACAAGAACCTATATCAGTTCTATAAACAAAAACCTTGTGTTGAAGACCGAATAACTGTCATTTTTTTTTTTTTTGATGCTGAGGAAGGTTCTTGTTTATAAAACTGAAACTATAATGTGTCTTTGTACTATTACTCAAGTTTTTTCCACATTATTTAGCTTTTTCCAATGTTAGTTTTATTCCACTTCATCTAATTATCATTGAAATTGTTATACTTCTTCAGTTGCACATTTTGTTGAATATTCTATTAAAAGTTAATGTCTGTTTTAGCCCAATGCACCCAAAGCTGATCAGAGTAAAGTGAAAAGGAAATTTTCTTCCTTTTTCAAGAGTTTAGTGATTGAACTAGATAAAGATCTCTATGGTCCAGATAACCATTTGGTGGAAGTAAGTACATTATATTGACTATGATAATATTTGTTATAAATATAGCTCATATTGATTACTGAATGACATTATATTTTTAAATTTGAAAAATATTACCCAGCCAAGTAAATATCAATCACCAGTTTGTTTATTTAGGGAAATTAAATAAAGATGATTGAATAAATATTTGGCATAGTGGAGATTGATTAATGTTCATGACACAAAGCATTAGAATTTATATTATTTATTTCGCAAACACTAAAGGCATTAAATTATAAAGAATGTGTAAATGCGATAGCACAGCGTGTCATACTACAGAGACATGTGTGCATGTTAATTTTTCTGGCAAATGAAAATAAGAGTTGAAGTTTCTCTTCGTGATCGGTGTGGTTATGATCGCATTGAGTTGCAACAACATTTTCTCCTTCTACCCCCATGCCTCTTTTTAAATCTAATATAATACCATTATCATTGACCCGAAAACCCATGTTGGGCCTTAGTCTTTATTAGAATATTTCTCCATAACTTTCTCTATGTCTCTATGTGTGTCTTGTCAATTCAATTTCTGAAATAGAATACAGTATTAAAACAATTATTTTTTTTTACTTAACGTTTTACCTTTCTGAATGATCTGTTTCATTAATAGAACTATTATTTTACCTTTTTTTTTTACTCTTAAGAACTGTCCTAAGTATAATTTTCTTTTTAATTGTCTCTAGATATTCAAACATGAAAAATCTATTTTTGTCAAAAATGTAACATTTGGTTTCAAAAGTTAAGGGCCTAAAAACAATATAATTTGATTCAAAAAAATTATTCTCCCTCATCTGAATTGCAATATTAATTATTAGCTCACACCCACTGTTTTGACTTCTCCAATAACATTTCTACAATAATTCAAGTAGGCTGTTATTTGATAAAATTATTTATTAAGTTGAAGAGTGAAAAGTTGGTGATAGTTCATATTTAACAAAACAATTACAAATCTTTATTCCATGATGTCCACTTATTGAACTAGTCATATTGAGTAAAGTTAATATTTTAAATGAGCCTTATGTGGTGCTGCTATGAAAACCTTTTATACTAACCGTAAATACTTCTAATGATCTTCCGTTAATGTGCATATTAGTCGTATAACTTTTTTATTAATATTCTAGATAGAAAATTTCAATTTAATTTATCTGAATTTGATTTAAAATCCTGAAATTGTTTTCTTTTTTGTGTAGTGGCATAGAACACCTACTACAACTGAGACAGACGGTTTTCAAGTAAAGAGACCGGGCGACAAGAATGTCAGATGCACGATTCTTCTACTTTTGGATTATCAAGTATGTTAATTTTTTTTTGTGTGTGGGGAGTATACATTAAGTTGAAGAATAGTGTACGAGGTGAACACAAGATTAAATATATTTTAAATAATTAGCATCAAAAATTTGAAAAAGTGGCATGTTGATAATGTAAATTATAGGAGTTTAGAAATGAGAGTTTTAGTTATAAGTGTTATAAGTTATAAGAAGTTATAAGTTGTTAGTCATAAGAGTTTCAGAATTTTCATAATTAATTGTAAAAGTTTTCAACAAATTTAATTAGTTACGAATGTTGCTGTAGTTGCAATAAAGAGTTCTCATTAGAAATGCTCCCAAATATAGAAATTTCATTTCATCTGTTGAATGTAGAAAAAAGTCAGTATTCCCTGGGATATTGTGTGTTTCTGACTGAGTAGCTTCATTGGATAGATCACAGTCCTGAAACCATTGGATAGATCACAGTCCCAAAATGCAGTAACTAATTTTAAAAATAAATAAATTAAAAAAAAATCAAAATTTTATAACTTTTATTAATTAGACTTCTTTTAGTAGTATTTCATTACCCTTTCATTGCTTTCAAAAGGACTAAAGATCAATGTTATTTAAGTATGAAATCAGCTATTCTTTTGCTGATGAAACTAATTGATAACTGAGTAAACTGATTCATACCAATTTTCTCAACAAAATTAACTATGGTTATTTTATAAAATAGCCATTTGTAATTTTGCCATTAAGAAACAAAAAGATACAGTTGTGATACTTTTTATCTTTATTCTTAGGTATGCCACTCTTATGTACGCAACATAGATTTCCATCTCGTTAAATAAAACATATTTCTTTTAATGTTATATTTTTAATTTTATACTATTTTAAGTCAAAGTAAAAAAATGATATTTTTTATCTAAAACTCTTAAAAAATATGAAGTAACTTGAAATCTTTTAATTCAAAACAAATTTATCATCAGTCATACCAGAAAAAAGTAGGAAGCCTGCGAGAGTTAATCTTGTGTGATAAACCAATTTGAAGCTCAAATTATTAAGGAAGCATTGAATTTGTTTTTGCCAAATTGGTGCTTGATTATTAAGATCAACTTAAACATGTGATCAATTTAAAAGATTTCACTGTACTGGGTATGTAATATACATCTTATTGAAAATAAAACTTTTTTTCTTTTTGCATTGCTACATTTTTAACAAAATCTTATCTAAGGAAAAAAAGTAAATATAAATGATTTATGTTTAAAGAATTTACTGTGAATTATTGATGTTGGGTCTTTTAATTATACCTCTTTTATTTATTAAGCTCTTTTCTACTTTTATACATTTAATTTTATACTTTCTGTGATTAATACTTTTTGTTATAACATATATACAAATTAATGTTTCATTCTTGCAGTGATGCAAATTTTCCATTATTTAAAATTTCTTCTGTTTTGCAGCCTCTTCAATTTAAGCTTGATCCTAGATTAGCTCGTCTTTTGGGTATCCATACTCAAACTCGACCCATCATCATTGGAGCATTGTGGCAGTATATTAAGACTCACAAACTACAGGATGCTCATGAGAGAGAATACATTAATTGTGACAAATATTTGGAGCAGGTAATTAATTTTTTCTCTAGTCTCAACTTGAAGTGTATGGAGCAAAATTTATAATATTGTGTTAAGGAGCTGTAGCTCTTTGATTTTTAGCTATTGTGATTGACAATAATTAAAACAAATTTAAATTTTGAAGATAATTTAAAATAATTGTTATTATTATTTTAAATAATATTTATTTGCTGCAGAAGTTTTTTTGTACTTAATTTTAAATAATACGCAATACTCTTCACAAACTATGATGAATCTTAGCAGCTTTTTAATTTTTTTTAACCGTCACAGTGCAAGCTTCTCTATTAACACAAATGGTGAAGGGGGTATTACAGGTGACTAAAATGCAACTATGGCAACTTTTTTTGACTGAAAAGGCTAAAAAAGCAACTATTTTGAGGTGAAGGAGACTATTGGGAGACTTTTCTGTACTCTTAGCGAAGTTTTTTTTCTTTTTTTATTCTTCTTCTTCTTTTTTTTTTTCCTTTTAAAGCATAAATTGGGTAGAAAATCTGCACCCCACAAGATAGTTTCTGAACACACGGAACATTATTTTTTCTTAAAAAGTAAATAGTGTTGAAAATTTTGAATCGCAAATTTGAGTCTTCGCTTTTTAATTCGTTAAATCTGCACAGATTCCATTGTATCTCTATTTTATTTCTTGATCGTCTTTTCAATGTTTATTGCTACAAATTCGGCATGATTAAAAAAAAAAAAATTAATATGATATTACGATGCTTGAATTTCGAATTTGAGTAATCACTTTTCCTGTATAAATATTAACGTTTATATAAAAATCATCATATTTGCCACCAACTTGACTGAATGGATCATGGTATACGACAATTAAGTCATTAACAAAATTTTGGTCATATTTTTAATGAATTTTTGTTCTTATTTAGGCAACTATTTTCCTAGTTTTAGGCTACTATTTTCATGCTTTAAGCTACTAAAAGCAACTATTTTGTTCATTTTTTTCTGTGACAACATTCAAATATTGTATCAACAGCATTCAAACAATGGTATCATTAAAATATTACGGATACTGATATTTTCTACTATATAATGATAAAATTATTATAAATCAATTTTTGACCCTAAACAATTTAATTGAGACATAATTTTTCTCTCAAAGTAAATAAAAATTTACACTATTCATATTTTGTAAAATGATACTAAATAAACATTCAAACGGCAAATTGGGGTCCGTTATTAATATCGTTGCAATTCTCTACTTTTATTTCCTCAAGAAAACGAAATATTGTTAAGCTTTTTAATATCTATCAGTAATTGTTTTTTTAAAAATTATTATTATTGTTATTAATATTCTAAAAATATATCATGCTTAACTTTAAAAAGAAAATGATGAGGAGAAATTAAAAGATAAAAGTTGAAAACTATTTATTGTACAAGTATTTCATTATATATATCGTACAAGTTCTCATAAAAAACAAAGCTCTACATTTTGAATTAATTTTTAAAGCTGGAGGATTTAATGTTTTGATAAAGGACTATAGATTATTTTTAAATTAAAGTATCACACTTTACTCACTATGGCCTGTTAAGGCTCTCAATTATTATGAGACTTGGACAATATCAAATGTGAAGGGACAAAAAATAAAATGTCGCCATTAAGGCCTAAGGTTGCTTTTTTTTTTCATCATAAAACTTTTAATTTTTCTTCTTCTTAAAATAAAGGTTATCGAAGAGATTTGAATGTTTTAAAATTGCAAATGTTCTATTTATTATAAGTAAAGAAAAAGATATTGTTCAGATTGTTCAGAAATGTTACAACTCTCTTAATTTTTCACCATTCGGCTAATGAGAACAATTTTACAAGCTTTTCCAATTTATTTTTGACATTTGAATTTAATATAAATGAATTTTTAGATTTATTTTAGCTTACATTTCATAAAGTAATTAGTGTATAAAGGAATTTAATCATTTATCTGTTGAGAAGTTATATGTTTCTTATACTGTAGGCTGTAAAGTGATGGCTGCACCATTTTTTCCTAACTGCTCTAGTTCATCTTTTCTGCTCCTGTCTCATCCAGAATTTTTTGAACAAATTCCAGTCCTGTTTAAATTTATCAGGATGAACTTCACCAAACTTTTTCATATTGGACATTTTTTACAAAAATATTATCAATTCTGAACCAAAAAAAATTTATTTTTTTACAAAAGTGTAAAAGTGGTATTTTTGCAAAGTTTGTAACTTTAATTAAATTATATAAATATGTTTTTTTTAAATATAATTTTTTAAACTCAATTGCGTCATTGCACAGATTAACAAATTATTCAGGTGTAGGTGAAAGGTGGGCTAGCTTGGACATCTGGAATAACTTTTTATTTATGGCCTCCTCTATGAGATATTATAGATTAGTAGCATTAATATACACTCCCATGTGCAGTTGCATAATCAAACTGCAAATACTTTAATAGAAATTTATTAAAGGTTTTTAATGTGCAAAAGTAACTTTTAAATTTTCTTCTTACTCTTTTATTAACATATTTATTTTCAGAATTTCAACAAAAGGTGACAATATGCTATAAATTATACATTTGTTTACCTATTTGGATATGAACTTTTGTTCTGTATACTTTCAATTAACCAGCATTAGGGATAAACAAACACATATCTTCGAGGGGTTAGTATAGACACATGGCATTTGGGCTATGGTGAACGTATTCACTCTGATCCTATTCAGTTTCTGATGGAAGAAATATTAATTGGTTAGAAATGTAATACACTTGCTGTTATTTATTTTCTAAATTAGAATGATTTTGTAGAACAACATACCTTTACAATTAGTGGTTTCAATATCAAGTTAAACATTTAGTACCAAACCTTTATATTAATTTACTAGTTAAAGGTTATAAGAAAATTTAAAGGAGATGTTTAATCAAGTTTGTTAAACAAATATGATTAAGTATAGAAAATTCAATATAGAATATGAAAATTGTTTTGTGCATGAATTTATGGCATCCACATTTCAAAATCCTACATGCTTCTAATTTAATTTGTTTAACTGTAAAATAGATTGCCACAATAAATTAAACAGAGTGGCTGTTAACAATAACTTTCCTTTTTCAGATATTCCAATGTTCCAGAATGAAGTTTGCTGAAATTCCGCAAAGACTTCATCAACTCTTGCATCCAGCTGATCCCATTGTAATTAATCACGTCATTAGGTATTAATTTCATTTATCATAATGTATTATTTTTTAATTTAATCTGTATTTATTTTTGTTTTCTCTTACAATAATTTGTATTTTGATTTCATAGCCCAATATTACCATGATTTAATAATTGATGTTCTTAATTTGAATGTTTGGCGGAGAGAATATTTTTCTAACTTAATTTCATCTATGTTTACAAATTTTTCATTTAGCTCAGAAAAATACGCAAGTAATCCCTTTTTGTATGCCTAGTTTTAAAATATCTCTATGAATTAAATTTATAAGGTTTTTTATATTTAAGAAAACAAGACTTATTTTTAAAAAATCCATAAGGCAAAAAGATATTATTATAATATGGGCGGTTAATTTTTAATTATATTAATTAAATAGCTTCTCTTTCAAATAAAGCAAAAAAGAAATGTGGTAATTCCTGCATTAAATTTTATAATAATTCTGCATTAGTTTTGCTTTAATAATAATGGCAGTTAAAAGTGAAATTTTTATGTTTAAGTCTACTAAATATATTACAAAATTTAATATTTTTCAATATTTTGTTCTTTAGTGTTGAAGGGCCTGATACTAAGAAAACAGCTTGTTATGACATTGATGTTGAAGTGGTAAATATAGTTTTAAGCATCTATTAAATTTTCATATTGTGAGATACAGTGAAACTTATGTAAGTTGACCACTTGCAGAGCATTGCTTTATTTAATAGCCTTATTAATAATTTAGGCAGGTGGTCAACTTATAGCTTTAAATATGTTGAAACCGTTTGAAAAGATTGATTAAGAAAGTTCTTATTTTAGTCTCTTTTTTTTAACAATGGAGCATTGATTTTTTTTAGCCAAGTTATTTTAAAGTTATCTGTAGATAATTTAATTATTACTATTTTTTTAAGTGGAAGAAAGTTTCTATTGTATTTGTAAATAATGAACTGTTAATGATCTCAGTTCCTTAACAATGCCTCTATTTAAACAGTATAATAAAATGTTAAAAATAAAAAGTTTAAGGTCTGAAAAGTTTTTGGATTTTGTCAATTGGAAGCTTACCAATAAGATTGGCACAATCTGTAATTCTGGGCTCATTCTAAAAGCCTTTTTTTTTTCTTTTTAATTAAAAGCAGAATTCTTAAAATATTTTTTCTTTTAAACACGGAAGAAAACTAGGAAAAAAAGCATGCTTTTCAAAAGAAATATATTTAATTGTTTATGTAGAAATGATAAATAGGGGTGAAGTACCCTCATTCAAGGTTGTGTAGAAAATTTTTTTTTATTGAGGGGCAATTCCACGAAAGTGTAAACTTTTAAGTGAAATTTTTTTTATGAATTGCATATTTTAATTTTAAAAATATGTTCAAAAATAGCCAAAGTCTACATATTACTGTTTAATTTTTGATAATTTTAAGTTTTTTGAATCTGGCAGCATTCTAAAGCATGGGTGCAAGTCTTCCGTCCCCAGGACGGATTTCCGTCTTTCGAAAATGTCCGCGGACGGGAGTAAGACGGAAACAAGACTGACTCGAAGACGGAAATCGGAATTTTTTTTTTCTGTCCTTAAAAATATTTTTTAGGTCTACGTTATTGGTCTACTTTCTTATGTTTATTTTATCAAAAGACAGATGAATGAATATTTTTTGTACAGTATTTAAACTTGATGTATTATGGTAAAGCTTTCTTAGATAGTTTGCATATGTCGAGGGGGTATTGTGTATGTTAGGTATTTCAGTCAAAAAAATTTCCGTCTTGGCCTTTTTTCCAACTTGCACCCATGTTCTAAAGTAATCACATGGCTGACAAGTGAATTCTTCCCATTTGTGCTCAAATTGTTTTCTTGAAAAATACTTATAAAATAAAAGAAATGTATCTTTCTTTTGCAATAGTTTGATAAAAATATGCATATAGTACAAAATTTAAACATTTAAACCATAGCCTTTAAGTCATTTTAAGTTTAATATATTAAATAAAAGTAACTTTTTTTTGTGTCATTCCGTCACATGTTTTAGTATATTTTTTTAAATAGCAACTGCGTTTTTGAATGAAAACTGTGGTGAGGTTTT
>NC_092208.1:23886729-23898672 GCF_043381705.1 Parasteatoda tepidariorum | reverse complement strand
CAGGAAAATAATAGTTGCAAAATTCACAGAAACTACCAGTTCTAAGCGGCATGCCGAAAGCTTGGTTGCCAAAATGTCATTCCGTCACACAAGTAAAAAGTTCATAAAATTAAAAATAAAAAAAATACAAAATTCTTTTTTTTTAGTTTATGAATCACATTATACCAATAATAATGATATGCATGAGAAAAAATCATGTTTATTTGAAATTAGATGCATAGAAACTTCAATTAATTGTCATCATGCAAGTCAAAATGTCATTCCGTCACATATGGAATTGCCCTGAGTTGAAGGATCCTTTTTTCATTTGTGTCTAGATGTGCTGGTTCAGGTGGCAGATATGCCCATACTTTATATTGTAAAACAACACATATTAGCTAAAAAGTAATATCTATTTTCCTGAATTACTATTCAAGTTGGTAATCAAAGTATATGCCATGAATTTTCTGATCGTGAATAGTCATCACATCACTAAATAAACATAAATACATTAGTTTGGAACTGTTCAAGTACATAAAAAGTGCTACAGGAAAATCAAGTCAATAGTTTGGAAATTATTCAAACTGCATGATTTTTATTTTATTTGCTGCCACTTTTTAGAATAACACTTAACAAATTTTCACATTGAAAAAGTTAACAAGTGTAATGTTACATACATAGATACAAATGCTATTTGTAAAAATTGTTAAAAATTTACCCTCAATACAAGATATTGGGTGAAATCAATATCTCCTCGAAAGGTTTTGTGTAATATCTTCACAAAAAAACAGAAATTCGGTAAAGTAACAATAAAGAGCTCTGTGTGAACTTTCAAAATGACTATCATGTCACATAGAATCTTCCCTTTTTCAACTCTTCATGTACACAATTTAGTATTTAATTAATTTTTACTGTCATATTTGAGTCGAAGTTAACAGTTATTTAAATGTAGTATTAATAATTATTTTAAAATTTTTTAAAAGGATGATCCGTTGAAATCTCAAATGAACAGTTTTCTTTTATCTACTGCAAGCCAACAAGAAATTCAAGGTTTGGATAATAAAGTATGTGTATTCAAATTATCTGTTTTAAAAAATGCTGTTTGTATATCATTTAAAAGATTATTTACTTATTTTTGTATCCATTTAATTTTATATGAAATAATATAATAAATTCCTTTGATCGTAAATTTCAGATTCATGAAACTGTTGAAACCATTAACCAATTGAAAACAAATCGAGAGTTCTTCCTCAGTTTTGCCAAAGAGCCTCAACAATTTATCTACAAGTGGCTTATCTCTCAGACTAGAGATCTTAAGGTAATATTTATAT
Source organism: Parasteatoda tepidariorum (assembly GCF_043381705.1). Taxonomy (NCBI): domain Eukaryota; kingdom Metazoa; phylum Arthropoda; class Arachnida; order Araneae; family Theridiidae; genus Parasteatoda; species Parasteatoda tepidariorum. The sequence goes on along the minus strand of NC_092208.1, from coordinate 23,897,362 downwards.
CATTTTTACTCACTGTTATTTAATTGTAATTGTTTAATTATGGCGTGGAATATTGTGCATTATTGTGTAATCAAATATATCTACACTAATTGGGTATTGTTAAGTGTTTATAATTCATCCTTTGTGATAATCTGAAAATAATACCATGGAAAAAAAAGTTTTTTTTTTTGGTTAATAAGATGTTAAAATAGAAAATTGTGTAGCAAATGACATTAAAAATCTTTATATGTGATACAACTCTTAAAAGTTTTTTAAAAAAAATCTAGCTGAATAAAGGGGTTTTAAATTTTTTTTATTAAACTATTTCTTTGGAAAAAAATTAAGAATTTTTTAAATGAGAAAAAAATTTTATGAACCTAATTTATGCAATTAAGCTTAATTTCAATTTGCTGCATATCTTGGACTCCTATTTTTGATTATGAAATAGCAAATTCCTGATATGTCAGGTGTATCAGTCAATCGCTGAAAAACTTAATCTAAAGCTTTTTAAAATTAAAAAACAAAAAAGTATTAAATCTATATAAGTTTCTCAAGTTAAAAATATTTCACATTGTTCTTTATGAATATGATACATTTGCCATCAAATAACGATGCATTAACAAATGTTGTGAGGCAACTACTATGTTATCATTAAATCCACCAGTCTTCCAATTGGTAGCTTTATGGCATGTTTAAAAAATTTTCCTTGTTTTACATTTTTGAAATACTCTTGACTAAATTATCTTAACCTTTCGTTGCCTAATTTTTTTTAAATGTAGTTTATTGTTGTAGAAACAAAAAACCTTTAAATGTAAGAAAAATAAGATGAGAGAAAATGCAAAATTAATTGTATATAACATATTAAAGATAGTTTTTGAAAGTGATAAATTGATACATAGTTATTCATATCTATCCCATTATTTATCATACAGCTATATTTTACAATCAACGGATGTCTGAGTTTATTACTTGTTTATAATTTGACCTTCCTAATTTTCATAAATTTGGGTGTTTGAAAAATTGACTTAAACATCAGGATATGCATCAGTGTTTAAGGCACTAAGATGTTATAGAGCAGGGCCAGAGTCTGTCATCCTCAATCCGGATTTTCAGCTCGCTCAGATTTGAGATTCCTCTTAATCGATAAGTACTAATTTGTCTGGGAAGAGAGCCAGCCGATGTGTACGCTGACCACATTGCCACCATCATGCTGTTTGTTACAAAATTGTGGAGCCTTAACCTCTATAAATAATCTGCTGTTGCAGGAGTCCTTTTAATCACTAAGATTCACTCTGATTTACCCTTTTTTTACTGCACCAAACTTAGAAATAGGAAATTTACATAAAGAACTTAAATTCTAATTTTCAATATTATGCAATAAATTAAATAAAAAAATTTACTCATGCTTTTAAAATGAACATATCTTTGCTGACATTACCAAGAACTTTTTAAAACATTTAATTCTTTTATTGGTAGTTTTTTAAAAAGTAATTTTAAAGCAATTAACACTTATAATGGTCATAGCACAGTAGTACTTAAAGAGTTCCCATTGTGTATTCAAAAACTTAAGGAAAAAAGTTCTCACTTGGAGATGACATTTTTGCTTAAAAAAGTTTTTAATATTGTGATTATATGTATAATACATTGAAGAAAAGTGCAGGCAGGGTTAGTGTGTGAACATGACCTCAGGTAATCTTCGTCTACAATTAACAATTCAATTATATTGGTATACAGTTAATAAAATGAAGATGCTTTGCAGTTAATCTTTTTTATTCTGAGAATTGAAAACTTCCATACGTTTAATAACCGAAATTTTTTTTCTTCTTCCTCAGACTATGACAGATGTTGTTGGTAATCCTGAAGAAGAGAGGCGATCTGATTTCTACTATCAACCATGGGCTCAAGAGGCTGTATGTCGATACTTTTATGGTAAAGTGAACCAACGACGAGCTGAGTTGGAACAAGCACTGGGCATTCGAAACACATAATTTTTTTTTTTAAATAAACAGAACATTTGAGTAACGATAATTATTGTTCACTGTGAAAGTGTCTCCTTAGTTTAGTTTACACATATTCCAAGTATTTTAATTCTGCGATATGTTTTAATAAAATATCCATTGTAACATACTGTTTTTTTCTTTATTTGCAATATTTTTTAATGATACAGTCTTTAGAAATTCTAACATTTATTTTTCAGAAATAAATGCTTAGAAATATTTTGCTTGCCATTGTTGTAGCATAGATTGGATGGTTTTGAGAACTCCTCCAGACTAAAAGGTCTGGGGCTGTCTGCTGATATGGTAACAAGGGAGAGCACATTTCTAATGGGGGTGCAATGGAGGAATGATGGTGTCAATTGGTTTACTTACGCTGGCCTATGCCAAAATTGTTCACCCTACACCCCTATTAGAAGTGACTTTTCCTCGTAACCATGATGCAAGACTAGTGTCTAGAGGAGTTCTCCTGAAAGCCGCACTATAAATTTGTTATTTAATCAATCTAATAATATATTACTACTAACAAAACAATACTTGCAGTTTTATTTTGTTATGGAGAAAAAAAGTTTTTTTTTGAGGCAAGATTTTATATATTAGTATGAATTGGGGGAACTAATATAATATATAATGATTCAAATTTGTCTTTTTAAAAAAATACATCTCTCTGACATTTGATTTAAACAATTCAGTAATATCAGATTTGTTAAATAGAAAATATATGGGAACTGTTTAATAATTTCCTTCTAGCTAAAATAGTTAGCAGCAATATTTACTGAATTTTAGTTTCAAAATTAATTGAAACTATTTTTTTTCATTATTTGATCAAAAAACTATTGAACGAATTGCAGCTTTTAATGAAAATTTAATATAGGGCTATTCACTACTTCATGTATGTAATATGAATTTAGGTAATCTTTGTTTGCTTATTTTTTTACACATCATTATCAATTCAGTAGGATCAAAAATATTAATCTGAGAAATGTGTTTATTTGGTATATATTTAATTTTAAAAGTCATTGGGTGTATTATTTAAAAAGTATAACTAACAAGTAATTGAAAAAAGTAATTATTTATTTGAAGAATAGAATGAGCAACTCCACATTAAATATATTTCAAATTATCCATAGAATGATTTTACGCTAAGTTTCATGTTCAATTTCTCAGGAACTATTCTACCTATTTTGTAATTTAAAATTAAATATTTTTAAATAATGTAAAAAAAATATATACCTTACAATTCAAATTTTTTTCGACTATTAAATAAAACATAAACCAAAAGTTATTTTTTCATGTTCTTCGCATGCTATTTTCTTTGGATAAATGAATTTTATAATGGTGTGTAAATGTTTTGCAGTTCGCTTAAAAAGTTCGAGATAGGGAAGAATACACAAGTAAAATTAACAAGTCCCAAGATTTATACCGCTCCCTTGATCAAACTATTGGGACCATATTTCCCAGATTGTCGCTATACTATATTATGCGGTTATAAATATGATACCAGGGTGCATAGCCATATTTTTTACAAAAAATAAGCACCCTTTAAGCACTCAAAAAATTTTTAAGTACTTTTAGGATCTACGCACTTGTAAAATTATAAATTTTTTTTTGCCTATTATAGAAAGATCTGCATACATACATATATTAAAAAAATGCAATTTAATTATCGAAGACTTTAACATGATAGTAATGAAATAATTTTTCACCAACGATGAAAGTAACATGAAAAATAAACTTTTCTTTTGCCATTAGAGAAAATTAAAATTTCTTGCAAAATGCAGAGTTGCACATGATGGTGCAAGAATCCTTCCTTTCATGGCAAATTCAGTTCAGTATACGCACATGCAAACCTGCAAGTATTGCATCAAACATGTAAAATTATTGGTGCTTTATATGCTATGGACCGATGGTATGCCGAAATGGATTGTTAAAACGTCGAATAGAACAATGTGGAAATCAATGCTACAGAAAAAATCACTCATTTTGGAAGAGAGAAAATTAAGCACTTTTTAAAAATACCCAATGAAAAAAGCACCTTTAAGGGTTTCTAAAAAACGAAAACCGACAATAAGCACTTTTTAAAACCCTACTCACCCTGTGTTATGTTTATTCATTGAAAGTAAGTTCTTATATCCGATTTGGTAACTTAAAATATTGTTTGTACAAATTAATGAGCATTTTTGAGTTCACCCCTGTGAACCATTAAGTTACAAGAAAAGAAAATCTTTAGATCAAAATAATTCAGGATGGTTTGTTTTTCTGCATTGTACATATAATTAAAAATAGAGTGTTTATTTTTGTTGATACAGATTAATGTATCAATAAAATGAAATAGAAAAAAAGATTTGTAGGTGCTTAATGCTCAAAAAAATATATCTTGAATAAAGACAAACAAGATACATTCACTAGAACCACAAGCAGCAAATTCAAGGTATCAAAAAATTACATTAAGACATTTTTTAATGAAACAGACATTTTAAAAAGAAAAGACTTTATTATAAAGTATCAGAGATAATAGTTCTATTCTATAAACAAATTATTGATTTACAGTTTATGGAAACACATATGAATAATTTACAGGACCATGTCCAGTTCATGACGTGTGTATTTGTTTCTAGTGTCATCCGGAATTCTGGGATATCCAGCCACCAAAGAGTCCTGGCCACCAATGTATAACGTGTTGTAAATTTTCCAGTACACATCTCTAACTTTTCTTGCTGGATGGAAAAGACCCTGAAATATTTGTTAAAAAAGGATAAGAAAAATTTGCTTTCAAAAACTGATTTTGATATCAAAACTGATAATTGAGTTTAGAATGCAATTCTTATCCAAAAATAGCTACCTATACTATCTAGATATTATAAAAAGAGAAATAATCCACAACCAGATTTGTTTCATTCATAAATACATTCCTTGAAGGAGAGTTTAGAGTTGAAATAGTTCGTCGGCCTTGAACATTAATTCAAGTATATAATTATGAACAATAATTCAAACTGATTCCCAAACATAGTTAGGAATAGCATTTGGTTGCTTTTCTTCACAACCAATTGTTTTTTCTCCTGTTATTTAACCAATATATATTGCCTAAACGAAACTATTCATATAAAATTTTGAGTAAATTAGAATCACTGATATAAAGGATCCTTCCCCTGATTTTTGAATATTGTTTTTAAAACAAATTGAGCTACCAATCAACTATCATAACTGTAACAGCTTTCTTAAAGAAATGGAAACTAAGTTTCATCATACTTTAGCACTGAGAGAAAGCAAGATTATGCGTTGAGTAAAAGAACTTATCATCAACCTTGAATTAATAAAAAGCATTTTCTATAATACAGTTCAATGCAATTTAAATTTTATATACACATGCATTCAAATGATTATGACTTTTATGTGCATTCAAAATAATTCTCTTTGGAAACAGTCTGAAATTTTAAAATTTGTCATAGATACAATAAAAAGCAACAAAACTAATTATGACAAAATATTAGATAGAGTTGTTAATAACTTTTAATTTGAAATTATGTTGCCAGAAATGTAGAATGACAAATAAATCTGTCAACTCATTATCATAATTTATATCTTAAAATGTGGTGTGATAAAAGTTTCTCAGAAAATCATTCAATTTGATTTGAATGATCCAAATGCAAATTTTGATGGGTAATTAGCTACTTAAAATTATTTTTGGCACTCAAGTTTTGAAAATCAATTCTTGATGATTTTCCCTTTAAAATTTTGTACAGTTAAATTTTGATTAAAATGAAATAATAATTTGGCTTAATTAAGTCCAAGAATTTAATCAGTTCTCTTTAAACCCTATAGCAGACTCCTCCTCCTATACGGATTCTCTGTATTTTCAGAAAATATAATTTTAGTGGTTGTTAGATTAATGTATTTATATTTTAAATAAATAAGTATTAAAAGTATTATTCTCCTCTCCCACTAAACATAAGAAATTTAAACAGATGCATATAAAGTCATATAGACTAATCCTTAAGTTCCAATATTTTTTTTTTTTTCCAAAAAATTCTTTTTTAGCTCACTACCACTGTAAAAAATAATTAGCAACAACATCAAATAGTTGACGTTTCTCTGCCCTGTAGTAAACTACAGAAAGTACCAGAACCTATTTATGGCTTAACATAATACAACCATAATGAGAACCATCTAATAATTATCCAATTCTAGATAAAAAAAAAATGAAAAGAAAATAATAATGAAAACAATACCTGTAAACAGTACTGCAGTATTTTAATTGGACCCAATGCAACTCGGAGGCCTTCAACAGCACCCATAAAAGCTTGTACTAAATGAGGTGAGGTTTCAAAGATGTTTGGCCAAACATAATTTAAAAGGTGAACAAGGGCATCTTCACAACCAAATCCATACACACCTAATGCCATATGTTGAATTGCAGCACATGCAGTCTGTCTATGGACCAAGTCTCTGAAATAGTAATTATGTGATTTTAGGAACTGAATAAATTTAAATATTAAAGTAAACAAGCAAATTGTAACAAAAGCAAAATAGCAGAGATTTTAAAATATAAAGTTATATATAAAAGGAATAAAGACCAATGAAAGGAAGGAGAGAAACAAAATTTCTCACATATCTTAGAAAATTTGTTTTAACTAGAGTCTCATTTATTTTGGAATGAGTTACATAAATATTTTTAAAATTAAATTCAGGTAATATAAAAAAGCTATACGGTAAATTAAAATTTAAATGAGTGAGAGTAAAAATTAAACAATAAATAAAAATAACTTTAATTAATCAGTATAAAATGGTCATAAACTTGTCTGAAAAAAAGAAAAGTAAGCAATACTTCATTGACAGACACTAACTCAAAAAAAAAAAAAAAATAAAAATAAACTAATGGTTTTATTAAAAAAAAAATCCTAACTTTCTAAGAAACAGATTTATTGAAATAAATAGGGATTTTTTTCTGCACATCTCATAGAATTCAAAGATGATAATAATAAAAAAACTGAAATGCTCAGAGAAAATAAATAAATATTTCATTTTCTTGAAAGCCTAATTCTCAATTACAATGAAATAAAATTATGATAATCTTAATTCCAAAAGAAGCAAGCAATATTGTAGTTTTTATTTTTTTCTAGGTGACTACTGAAATATATATAATAAACATAAGTAATCTGCTAAACTAATATAAATAAAAGTTTTATCTAGAAAAACCTTTATTTTTATGCTAAAACTAATTTTTACCTTGTATAAATGTAATTTCTTATCACATTTATTTAAGATTAGAAACAGGGCATTTTCAATTTTTCAAACTTGCCTTAATCCCTATCAACACAAATGGCACCAATGTATTGATATATATTTTTACAAAAACTAGGATATTAAGTTACAATATAGTAACATTAACTTATTTGTTAAAAAAAACTAAAACACTTATTTTTATATAGTTTTAAAATTAATCCAACATCTATTTCAATAATAGAAGAATGAAAATGTTCTAATACCTGTCCATTAGTGCATCTTCAAGGAGAGGGGTAACAGCATAAATGTAATCCTTCCCCATTTCTCCAATGTATTCAAATAAGAAGGAAAGGGATTTGAGAACACCATTCTGAACATTCAATTCAGGCACTCTATATTCATTCATCAAGGCAGGGAGGACGGTGAATGGAGAGCATGTTTCTGCGACAATAGCAATGGCAACTGTGGTACACACCCTGTTTTGACGCTCTTGCACCTATAAAAACACATGTGTTTAACATTAGTATGCATACAACAAAATTAATTCAAATTCTATTGCAGGTATCTTAGTTTTAACAAATAGATCAATTATTAATAGTGATTAATTCTACTAATTTTTATAAGTAACAGAGAATCTATGAATGCAAATCATGAAATAGTCTTTAAAATGTTTTAAAAAGAAATATGAATTTGTTTATAAAACCTGGTTGACTAATAAACTGAAACAAGCATCAAATATTTTTGCAAAATTTAACATAAAGCAAAAACCATAATGTTACTTTTCATACCATAAAATCCTAGCATCTAGAAAATATGCATTTTTGTAAATAACTGGTTTAACTAATTTGAGCCACTGAAAATAATTGTTTGGGAAATTAAAATTTTATTACAAATCAAAATTAATTTTACTGAGTTTGGAAATATGTTTTAATAAAACAAAATAATAAAAAAAAAGCTCAAAGCAAATTTTACAAACTCGTTATTCATAACGCAAAAGGCTTTAGATTCATAATACTTTTATCATATAAAAGTTATAATTAATAATTTTTTTGGTAAAAAAAAAAAAAAAAATCTCAGAAATTTTTAGAAAATAAACAAAATTATCAAACAATTTTACAAAATGTTAACTGCTTTATATGTCATTTTACAAATTATCAATTTTTAAAAGGTGTAATTAAAAATATTACCTATAAAATAGATCATATTGGCCATATTAAATGTTGTACGAGCTGTAAATGACACATTTACAGTGGTACAAGAAGTGGATAAAAGCATTACTAAAGAAAATGTGTTGAGCATAAATATCTCATTTTACATTTACCAATGAAAGCAAAAATTTGAAAAATTCAACTATTTAAAGTAGATTTGGTTACAATTACTTGGGTTAATTAAGGTTTTATTGTGATTATATTTTAAAATAATCTTTTTTTTTAAAGTCCTGATATTTACTAAAACTCATAATATAATAATGCACTTACTCTTAAGTTGTTCAATAGAGTTGCAAGTACATCATGAGGACCAATAGCCTTGGCAATATAACCAAATGTGTTGACTGTAGCTCGTCTGATAGCTTTCTTGTGTGCTTTTAGTAGTTCCAGCAGCTCAAAACATATTCTCATCCATTCTTTAGCTGAGACATACTCAGCTCCTCTATCTGCTATCCTACCCACTAAATCAATGCAATTCTCTTGTACTTTTTCATGTCTGAAAAGAGAAAATTATATTTGTAACTAATGAAATTAAATAGAGAAAGATAAATCAGGACATACTGTAACCACAATAGGGCTAAAAGTACTTCATTAAAAAAAAAAAAGTACTCTAGATTACATGAAATCATAGCTAGTAATAAACTTACAATTAGAATCAAGCTTATAGATTTTTTATCACTATTACTTATAACCTGGACACGAAATTTCCACTTGCCATTAGCAATTAAATATTCAGAGCTGGCGAGTAAGTTTCATCTTTTAAAAGTTTTAAACTAAAATATTTAATGTTGAAATTGTCTTACCCAAATGAATAAATTTGCTGAGTCGCCTACAAAACCATTCTTTTTTGAATCATTGTCATCTTCAAACCACATTTTTTAAAAAATTTAATATTATTCCAATAAATATGTTTAGATTTCGTACTTTTTAGATTCTCCAACTATTCTGGTGACTAAAAATTTTTTCATACTACGTTTGTTAACATTTAAATTTATTTTTGTATCTTTCATGTATGCAAAATAGTGTCGAGCAAAAAATTTTTAGACTGGCTAATCTCTTTAGATCTAAAAGTTTATGTCCTGGTTTATAATATTAGAAAATTATTTCTTGTAAGTGTGGTTCAATATTACTCACAATCATGATTAGAATAATAAAATGATTCTACATAATCACAATTAAAATTATTATCTGTAATTACATTTACTTGTAATAAATTATATTTTATCCAGTTCTGCATTCATCACAACCTTATCACTATCAGGTAATGAGAAACCTTACAATATAAACAAAAAAAGGCTAGAAGAAATAAATTAAAATATTTTTAGAAGCAATTTTAGTGCAGAAATTCAGATAAAATAATAAAAACTAGTTTTAATGTAACAACAGAATTTTCTTTTGTTGAATTGTCCAATAAATTCTTTTGTCAAATAGGATTCCATTTCATTCTGTTTTTTTTTTTTTTTTTTTTTTTTTTTTTTTTTTTTTTTTTTTTTTTTTTTNTTTTTTTTTTTTAAAGATTACTCAATAGCTGTTCATTTTAAAAATGGAATTTACCTGGGGGTCATTCCATGTCAAATCATACAGGATTTTACAAAAATGGCACCCACCGTCTCAGATTTTGATGAAAATTTGTACACTTATAGAATTTTTTGTGCTGATTTCAAAAATATCAATTATGTTTAAATCGGTTAAGGGGTTTAAAAGTTATAAGCATTTGTATTTTTGCCAAAATGGCACATTTGCCGCCATTTTGATTCATACATCAAAGGCTATTAATGATTGTAACTCACCTTATATTTATGATAGAGCAATAATTTTTTTTTTATTTTGTTCAGAATAAAGTAATCTGTCATATAAAAACTTTTTTTTTGCAAATAAGTATCTTACTTATTTAGTAAATGGGTCTGTTTTGCAGTTTTTTGATCAACGGAGTTGAGTAACTTCAGGAGATTATTTCTGGCAACTCGCCCCCTTCAATTTCAAAAATATTTTATTCAAAGATAGTTGAAAGTGCAAACTAACATCTGATATAAAAATTTCGATGGGCCGTTCACTCACTTTTTAAAAAAAATATTTTTTTCTTATGAATCATTATGCGTTAAAAGTACTCATAGTTTGATGATTTATAGTCCTTAATTATAACTAGAGTATAATAAAATGATATAAAAAAATGTGAATGGTAGAAAAATATGTAAAATAAAGTAATCATTTATTAAATTTTTTTTTCTT
>NC_092208.1:23852982-23885150 GCF_043381705.1 Parasteatoda tepidariorum | reverse complement strand
TTTTTTTTTAAAAAGTGAGTGAACGGCCCATCAAAATTTTTATATCAGATGTTAGTTTGCACTTTCAACTATCTTTGAATAAAATATTTTTGAAATTGAAGGGGGCGAGTTGCCAGAAATAATCTCCTGAAGTTACTCAACTCCGTTGATCAAAAAACTGCAAAACAGACCCATTTACTAAATAAGTAAGATACTTATTTGCAAAAAAAAGTGTTTATATGACAGATTACTTTATTCTGAACAAAATAAAAAAAAAATTATTGCTCTATGACAAATATAAGGTGAGTAACAATCATTAATAGCCTTTGATGTATGAATCAAAATGGCGGCAAATGAGCCATTTTGGCAAAAGTATAAATTCTTATAACTTTTAAACCCATTAACCGATTTAAATATAATTGATATTTTTGAAATTAGCACAAAAAACTCTATAAGTGTACAAATTTTCATCAAAATCTGAGACGGTGGGTGCCATGGCTGGATGAACTGACATGGAATGATCCCTGGGACATTCTGGAAAAAAACTGATTTCATTTTATTAAATAATGAAGATAAAAAGCTCACCACAATGGTAGCACTTATTTATCAGGAATTTCAACTCAACAATTTTGTACCTGTTCTTAAGGATAGGGGTCAATCTTGGTAAAAGATCTTTGATAGGAGGAGTCATCTTGTGCATTCCAATTACATTGACAATTGCTTTCAGAGCTCCAAGAATAGAACCCAATACTTCTGGATATTCTTCACCCAAATATTCATATAACACAACACCTAAATGTCCCATTAGTTTTTCTTCTTGGCATGTTTTCATCACAACTGCTATCCTTGAAATGAGATCAGCAGCCTGCTGTCGCACTTTGGCAGACTTGTTATTCAACCTCCATAGAATGGTACCACAAATTTGAGGGAGATAGGGTTTCACCCGCTTGCCAAGGGCATTCACAATAGTGCCAAAGCCATTCAACATTACCATATCCTGTAAATAAACAAGAACTTCATTAATTAACGAAATTAACTACAAGAATTAGAGACATTATTTGGGCACATACGAAATTGAAAATCATCTTCACAATTGTTCTAAAAGTTTACATTCCACTTTAATCATAAGCAAATAGGTATTTTCAGAGAGGAAGTATGATATAAGTTTAATTGGGGTATTACAAAATGATGATCAACAAACCTTCTCCCCTTTTTCAATAAAATTTTTTAATAGAAGCAGTTATTTTGTATTAGTTAAACACAATTCCGAAATTAAAAAAAAAAGAAAGCCCAAATTTTAAAATAAATGTTTTAATGTATTTTTGAATCAGGATATTATTTCTTTCAGTACCTACAAGAACAGTAACATCAGTTTCCTGCGTGGTCAACGTGGAGGAAACACAATCCTAGTCTTTTAAAAATTTTATTTGGCTCTCGCCAACCATTTGTGTATCTGGATAAATCTTGTCCTTGTACAAAGCTGTTCAATTAAGATACAAGACATGATTGTATTAAATGTATTGCTGCTTAATAGCACAAGGTCTGGCCTCCGCTTTACTGCATCAAAAATAAAATTATGTTCTCAATTTAAATCAATCCAACAATAGTATGAACTAAGCCAGGAGCTAAAAAAAAGTTACATCGGAAATTTCGGAATCGCGCTGTTTACTTTAAAGGCAAACTCCCTAAAGAAACAAATCTTAAAAATAACTTTTTCACCAAAAAATTTAGCAGTAAATTATAGTTAAAAAATACAGTTGAAATGAAAAAAAAAAAACAGAAAGGGAGAGAAAGATCACCTCAGTTGTTTGTTCTTGGAATGCATACAGAATGCCATCAATGAGCTGTTCTTCTAACCTTGAATCTATATCTGCAGCACCCAAGTTAGCCATGATCTTTTCAATGGTCTCCATCACCATCTTACGATATTGCTCATTCTCATCCTTCAAATCGTCAACTATTCTGTGGATTATTTCAGCTGCGCCCACTTTATTTGCTATCTCAACAGTTGTATCGACCAACTAAAACATAGAAAAAATTGTTACAAACCTGCAATGATTTGAATTGAGAAATCAAAATGCATGGGAAAAAGAAAGGTACCTGTCGATAATTTCTCCTATCCAGAGCCATTCGATGGTTCCAAAAGTGTTTAAAGAAATGAGGTAACACGTCTTCTTTAATGTATTGTGGCTCTACACCATCAGTTGCACAACACTGTTTTACTACCTGGAATTCAAAATACATTCATTGTAGGCATAACACACAAGCATTGTGAAGTGCAACGTTCTTTGATTTAAAGAACTTCTTTTTAAAAAATAAACTATGAAGTAATTACAGTAAAACCTCTCGGGAGTGGTCTCTCCATTCCACAGTAAAATGGTCGTTGATTGAGTTTGGTCGTTTTTGGAGATTACCACCACTAACTTTAAAATTGTTATCGAAGGTACATGATTTTTTGCAGAGGATTTTAATTTTAGTCAGCGTCATTTTCTTGGTGTTTAAATGCCACTTTTGTTGGCATCATGAAAAGACAGATTTACACATAAAATTTAGAGTGTATAAAAATGACCCCAACTGATATAATTATGTGTGAAAACAAATTTACCAATTATAGCTAAGCTATTGATGAACAATTTTAAATAAATAAACAATTATGCTTTTTGTTTAAGTTTGCATTTAATTTTATATTGAAAAAATTAGTTAGCTTTAAAAGATAAAAAGGTTTGTTTGTTTGAAATGCTTGTTTTCTTTTCAATTTCACCTTCAACTCTAAATGTAAATCACTGATAGCATTGTCTTTAGTGCACTCTGATTGCACCATGAGTTTGCACTGTTAAAAAGAGTTCTCTAAATAAGAGCATCACACAAATACTATGAATACATTAATCTACGTATTTGTTTTGGTATTATTTTGTGTTCTTTATATGACTTTTTCTGCATTTTGTGCAGATACTCGCGTGGTAGCTGGGAGAGGTTTTAATGGTTTCTCTTAAAGGTTTTTTTCAACACAAAGTCAACGGAAAAATTCTGTGCCTCCCAAAAGTGGTCGTAAATAGAGGTGGTCTTTCTTGGAGGTTTCGCTGTATTAATTATCCAACAGTCTAATGCAAACTTACTGCGAAAGCATTAGGCTTTCATTAGTCATTTGACAAATTATTCTAAATATGTTTGCTCAATTTTGAATAATTTAAATATATTAAAGCAATTTTGTCCCAAAATAAGCATTTTGAAACAGCTAAGGTAGTTAGATATTTTTATAAACTATTTATTTAAAATCAAAAGAGAGTGTGAGAGGAAAAAAATTAAAAAGACTAGCAAATAATGCATTAAAGAATTTAAACTACCTAAGCCAAAAACTGTATATAATAGTGATGCTTTGATTTAATTAGTGCAAAATATTTTTTTAAGGTCCGAATCACATGTTAAATCACTAAGTTAAGTAGCTGTTAAGAGGCTAATAATAATAATAAAAGCAATAACAATATTAATAAAATAAAAATACTTGACTGATTAGAGAGTGTATATATCCAACGGTCCATTCTAACATTAATATAAAATTTTTCTCTAAAATGGTTACTATATACAGTAGAGACCAGATTAACTGTGAGCAGATAATTCGCTGTGCAAATTATCCACATGAGAGATCTAAAAATATATTGCACAAGATCAACTATTCATAACATTTTTATGAAGTATGAACTAATTTATTCCTTAATATTCATTGTTACCGAGATTTAGATATAGAATAAATATTTCTGTATTTTAAAATACATAAACATGTATGGATACATGTTAAAATTATTAATTTTATTTTCACCTTACTTTTAGACTTTTTTCGACTTATTCTTTGCCACCCAATTCTGCAGTCTGATAATCGGAGCTCTACTATTAATATATATTTTAAAAAAATGACTAACTTTTAACACAATTTTTTTCATTTCTTCATCAGGAGATTGAAATTCTCGAATAAGAATCAACATCACTTCTCTGGTATAGTAATTAGCATATTCTGCATCCATAAGAGGTATCAGGTAACCAATAGCTTTCAAAAAAGCAGCTAAACCCTAAAAAGGAAAAAAAGAAACAGTGAAATGAAGTTAGAAACCAGATTACAAAGTGATGTTCAATGCACTAAATTAAAAACCCAATACTTATTTTCTAATAAAATGTTATTATTATAACTTAAATCTAAATGATGTAGCTTTTGCGATGCTTGTAATGTTTTAAGAAACTAATAATCAATTTACGAGAGCAATATCTGTAACTTTTCAAATTTATTTTAATTACAAAGTGATAGTCTTCCTAGCTCCTTAATCATTTTCTTTATTGGCTTAATAAAGTCAGCTTTTCTGTAGGCAACATTTAGATGCAAAAATGGAGCAAATTTTTCAACATTCTATTTCATGTTTCCTATGCATCAAAAAATTGAAATGAACTAAGAGCATCTAATGACTATCAATTTTATATTGGTTGGTAACTACACGTTTAGTTCAAAAAATTCTATAATTATAATGTTTGCAAAAAAAAAATTTGAAATTTTTTTTGATATTCAAACAAAATTTTTGTCATCAGATAATATAATTTTTTAAATAAATGAATGTTACTATTGAATACTAATAGTATTTAAAATGATGCACTCACTTTACCACGATGAGTTCGGATACCTTTCCATAAAGGTTTCAACACACTATCAAAGGACTCAATACCATATGGGGTAGCTGCTTCAGCCAAAGCGGCCAGCGCCAACGCAGTAATAGTTCGTACTTTTTGTTGTTCATCAACCAAACCTTTAAAAGAAAAAGTAAATTAATACTAATTATTTATAAAGCAATTCTAAATTCAAACCAGCACTTTCATCATTAAAATAGATGAATATTTTGTAAGCATTGATACTATTCTAGTTAGAAAAATAAAATTATTCTAATAAATGCTTATTATTGTTATATCAATAGTTTTTGGGATAGCATTTTTTATTTTACAGTATTGTAATATAGATATGGTATCAGAATATAAGCAGGGTAACACTGACTGCCAACTTCTTCTCTATAATTTAATAGATCTTAAACAATTTTTTAAAAGTAAATAAATAAAGAATCTATACTGGTTATGCTGCAAATTTGAGATTTTAAGAAATAAATATTAAAAAAAAAATTTTTTTTTTTGGTTTAAAAAAAATTAGTACACAAAATTTTTTATTGAAATAATATTTGATTTTACTTCTTGTTTCTATTGAGAATTATAAAAGCATCAATCCCATATTCATTAATAGTCAAAACATTTTTATTGAAATAATAATAGGTACTTTATAATAATTTTTACTTCATTTATTCATTTGAATGTGTTTATGGGAGCTTAGAGACCAAATTTTAATAAGTATTTTTTAAATTTTGTAAAAATGTACCACTTATAATTTAGTAGTTTTAAGAAAAAGTTAAATATGCTTAAAATCTTAAAAATTAAAGTTTAGTAAGTGTTATAAAATGAATAAATCGAGAGAAAAAAAAATTTAAATAACAAATATTTTAAGATATTAGTTAATAACATAATCTTATTCCAGGATAACCTTCAAATCAATTAAATATTCCCAAAATTGATTTTCTCCCCATTTTTATTTGCAATGATTCTATACACAATAATTTATGGAGACAATATGCAAAATTTTTTAGCCATCTGATAAAATTAAATAATCAACAATATGTAAAATTATTTAAAAATAATATTTTTTTTTATTACAATTCTTAACTTGATCAGATGTTAATATTTTTAAATTACACTTTAGGGTTGAATAAAAAGAACTATTTTAAAATGAATACAACAAAATAAAAGACTGATAAATTTTAGGCAAAAATATTATAATATGTATATACATATATGCAGCAGCAAACAAGTTAAAAACAAAAATAGGAACACAAAGCATGATAAGCCAATCAGAGGTAATTATGACACAAAGTTAAANGCGGGTAAAAAATTCGAAAAATCTTATCTGCTGCGTGTAAAAGGGGAGAAAATAGCTAAAATAAGTAAAAATGAGAAAGGATTGGTAGCTATGTTGTTTGATTTTTCTGCTTCTCTTTGAAAATCGGTGAATTTTCTGAAAAAGCGGAATACTTGTAAATAAAATGAAATTTTTAGAAAATCTGAATTTTTGATAGAAAAGCTGAAATTTAAGAGATAAAAGTGAAAAAAAACGGAACTACGCTAAAAAGCGGAAAAATCTCATTCCTGGTATATACATATATGCAGCAGCAAACAAGTTAAAAACAAAAATAGGAACACAAAGCATGATAAGCCAATCAGAGGTAATTATGACACAAAGTTAAAAACAAAATATCAATTTATTAACCATACATATTTCATATTTAACATAATTTTTTGAACTAAGTTTTAATTAAATTACTTACTAATGAAGAATATAATCTAATCTCTAGTAACTAACTCAAGAAAAAACTTACCCTTTACAAGAATCATGATGGATTTTTAAATTGCATGAATATGATTTGCGATATTGAATTTTAAAAAATGAGAAAATAACAAAGCATAATTTTTAGATTGCATGAATACGAATCGCAACACATAGTTATTGAATTACATATAAATACAAAAATTGATGTTTGATATTACAACCATGTGAATACGAATTGGATTTTAAAAATGCATGAATATAAATAGAGATATTAGGTTATAGAAAAGCGTGAATACAAATTGTAACATTTGATTTTTAAATGGCACAAAAAAGAATTTTGATGCTTACTAATTGCGAAAATAAAATAAACACAGGATGGAAAATAGCAGAGATTCCTTTTTAATACATCTCTAACTTTGTACCTAATAAATTAAAAAGCTTAATTGAGAGAAGAGTGCATTAATGAAAAATTAAAGATCTTTTTCTTCTTCTGTTATTTGATTTCAGGCTTAACTGTACAGGGATTTATTCCATATTTTAGTATCATTGTCCAAAATAAAAACATATATACAAACACTCATAAGTCTCATGGCATTTTGCTAAATAACTTTTAAACTTAGTTTAAACCCTAGCAGAAAAAAAAAAAACATTCATATTATACAAATGTAAGAAGAAGCATTACCATGTTCAATAATTTCTACAAGATTTCTCAGATGTGGTAGAATAGCGCAACCCATTAGAATGGCTATCTGTTGTACAATTTTAATACCAGTATGCCTGGCTTGCCATGACTTCTTACTGCGACATACAGCTTTCAAGAAGGGTAAAAGTGCAGGTATACCTAGAGCAGAAGCTACTACAGCAAAAGCTCTGGCAGTTGTGTTTCTAACATACTCATCTATGTTGTCTATATCTGGCCTCATTGTGGAAATCATTGTAGCTAATCCAGCAGCCTGAAAAAATAATAAATAAATTTAATACAACAAATTGGATATAAATTTTTAAATTTAAACAGGAAAAAAAAAAAAACTAAATATACCTTGGCTAAATTAGAAATAATTTCTCTTCCTTCAACACGAGCATAATAATCTTCATCAATCAACAGAGGCTCAATAACTACAAGTATCTGAAAATGGAAAAAGAAGAATACAAATTAAAAAAATATATACAAATACAACCAAATAAAATAGTTTAATACTGAATCAGGGTTCAGATTAATATGAAAAGAAAAACTTCTGATTTAGATATAGTTAAAATTTCAACTGCAGCAATAATTCTACTACAAGAAGAATATTTTAAGAAACCAGAAATCTGCATGATTTAAAATTAAGAACTAAAAATAGAATATTCTACAAACATAAGAACTAACCAATTTTAAAGGATTTAACAGACAAAAGCAATCTTAGAGAACCCATAATAATTTTATAACATAAAGAAATATTTTTGAAGGAAATTTTCAGTTTTTAGACTATTTTTATATAGCCTTCTAAAAAAAAAGGTTATTAAAAGAGATCTTTTTAAAGACAAACACAAACCTTGTGTACATAGGGTCTCACTAAATCATCCAATTTGTACAGAATTCTGTCTATGACTTTCACCAGAAGATGGCGCTCTTGATCCTCCAAGGTCGGTGACATAAGAAGTGGAAGTATTTGATTGAATAGAGGGCCTGCACCAAATTCTCTGGCCTTGTCCGTAATCTGTCGGAGGGCTGCTTTCCTCATGGGTGGAGTGCCATTCTTAATCTTCAAGAGTAGTTTCATAATTTTGCGCTCTTTTTGTTCATCAGGGCTCAGAGATTCTTCATCTACATCAGCCTATTGAATATCAAGATAAATGAAAGTTATTGAAATGAATCAAGGTTTAGTTTTTCAATATGAACACTACTCTACTATTATAGAAAGCTGATAAATTATTACAGAAATTTTGTCATAATGTCATATTTATCAAAGTTATAATAAATTTAATAAACACAAGGGCACTCTAATTATTAAACTCAATACCAAAATACAACTACTATTAAACATAAAAGTTTAGGTCAAGAAAACTAATTACTGGTAAAGAGCATATTGATGTGTAAAAAAAAAAACATTAAAAAAAATGTTCTAAATTATATTTAAACATTGAATATAATTAATTGGAACATATAATTTTAATTTGGTCAAAATATAAAAAGATGAGAACAAATTTTGGGAATAAGGTAAGCAACACTAAAAAATAATGTTGGAATGAATGTTGTCCCCTTTTTTCTATCTTCATTCTGAGATATATATGCTATTAGACGATGAAAAAGACGATAGAATTTTAAAAAAAGAAATACAGTTGGACCTCTATTTAACAAAGTCGCTTAATCCCGATAATAAGTTCGTTATATGGAAAATTCGTTAAATAGGAAATCACCTTTTAAAATACTCAAACACAAAACAGGTTTTAAATTCATAAACACTAGACATAATTAAAATAACAGTCGCCACACCTTTATCTTGTAAACTAGTATCTACTATTTATTTTATAAATCTTAGCCACAAAAGAAATCTGCATAAAACGCAAGAATAGAGCTAAACATTATCCAGTATTACACTACCATGCTACATACATTTGCAAGTAAAAAAGCTAAATTTATGTATAAAATTACAGCTAAAGTAATTTTAAACATACATTACAACATGCGCTCTTAAGTTTAATTGCTACTGATAAAATCCGTTAATTTTGTCTGAGTTTTTCCTTTGAAATGCAAACAAAAAGGGAAAGGGATTTTACTGCTTTCTTTAAAAGTTAAGTGGCTTCGAAAATCAATTCTAGATAATTTCCCCCATAAAATGCGTTATCATGTTTAAAATGTTCCGAAATATTTTGGGAAATCGGGAAAGTGAATCTCAAAGAAAATTTCGTTAAATAGAAAATTCACTTCGCTATTTGGAAGTTATTTTACGAAGAAATATCCCAAATATTCTTGGTTCCTCGAAAAATTAGCAAAATAGAGAAATTTGCAAAATGGAAGTTAGTTAAAAAGAAGTCCGAATGTATTACATAAAACTAAAGTAGCAACCCCTTTTAAACTTTTTTTTGAATAAATGAAACAATTATATTAAATATTTTTTATAGTTAAAATACGTTGAATAAATTCAAAAACAGAAGGGAAAAAAATCATTAAGCAATAAAGTATGGACAGTTAATAAAGTGAAAACATTAACAGGCTTTCTGAAGCCAGAATGCATTAAGTAAATTTCCTGTGTATCAGAATTGTTGTGCTTAGGAGGTGAAGCGAGAACTAAAAAGTTTAATTAATAAAATAATAATTTAAACTTTTATCCATTATTACAATTTCTTTGATATTTCTCATTTTTTAAAATTTTATAAGATAGTAAACCTTTAATTAAATTTAAAATAAAATGGAGAGTTATTTTATTAATGTCACTTAGGCTATTTCTTTTTAAATAATGAACTATTTTCATGAATATTATTTAAAATACTGAAAAAAATTAGAAATGCAAGCAATACACTGGAATGAAACAAACTTTAGAAGGCTTTAAAACAAAACCAAAAAGCTTTTATAAGTTTAAAAAAAAAAAAAAAAAACTGTATATCTCGTTCGATTTTTCTTTTTTATTCATTCACTGCATGTGCACCATCACCAAAACCAGTAACATTAAATTTTAAAATATTTTAAATGAACTTAAATGCAATCAAATTGTGTTTTCTACTAATGATTCAGATTACAAAACTTACCAAAAGTTTATCAAAGTACTGTATATCTTCTGGTTTCAGAGGAGGCAAATTTCCTTTTGGTTGTGTGTCCATCATTTTCACTGGATCTTCTTTCTGGAAAAAGAATCCAGACTGACCCCCAAGGGGTGTGGGCGTAGAGGTCAGTTTACGTGCGGGTGTGCGAATGGGTACATAGCCAGCTGGTGGTTGAAGAACTTTGTACCCAGGAGGAAACATTGTTTCCAGCTCATCATCGGTTAAAGGTCTGTTTCGTTCATCTATTTCTCTCTCCCACCTGTAAGCTTGTAACTGTTCAGGTGTCATTGCCATTATATGTCCTATAAAATAATTTTAACATTATGATAATAAATTGTTAATTACAGTAGTGTCCAGATTATCCAAGCCCAAATTATCCAAGTTTCCACTTTAATAAAGCTATCAAATATTTTAAGGAGCTTCTTGTTCCAGTTTATTTTTTATTTTTAAAACTATTGTAAAAAAAAAAAATCTGAATTTTATCTTTTAAACACTCAGGTAAACAAAATCCAACAACTCGATCGGATGAAATAATTGTTAATATCGTCAATAATGAAAATGAACATATAAAAATCTCTCATACACATGGACTCAAAACTATCGAAAATGGTATTGAATATATAGAACAACAAAAAGAGGCGACATCAGCCTTCCCGTTATCCCTAAAAAAATGGCAGAACATTGCTGCCAAAAAGCGCCAAACATTAAAAAAAAAAAAAAAAAATTGATTAAGGACTTTTTTTAAAGTAAAAACTCTAATTCTCATAAAGTATGTTCTTTAAGTGTTTTTAAGCAAGCTTTTTAATTATAATATGAATAGTACATGGTGTACTCGTATAAATTTTACATTTGTTAAATACATTATATTTATACCTATTCTTTTTCTTTCCTTTTTTATAATCTTCGCTTTAACCGGGTTTTTCTGTTACCTGAGTTAATCGCAGTTCACATTAACTCAGACAATTGGGACTCTCTTTCATATTATACATAAAAATATTAAAATAATATATATTTCTTACATAAGTGTTTAATATTATGTAAAGCAAATATGCTAGACAATGTTTTGGGAAGAATTTTGTATATGAAACTGAGTGACTGAATCTTTTTGCAGATATATTTTTAAAATAAGATTGTTTGCTAAAATAACAAAATGTGAATTAATAGAGCTCTGTATACTTGATGGCGTAATTTAAAAATCAAGAATAAATGGCCAACTAATCAAATTACTTGCATCCAAATATTAAGACAGAGAAACATAAACACTATATGCATCATAATTCGCTATAGAATATATACATACCTGGTGTAGGTGTTGCCATGCCCATAGCTTTACTACCAGTAGGTGTGATACCACTTGGTGTAATGGGAGTCATAGGGGTCATGGGTGTCATAGGAGTCATCATGGAGGGTGTCTGTGGAGTTTGATTGCCCAACTGTGAAGAAGGAGTTTCATCCCAACGTGACCTACGTTTGCTGGCACTGGGTGTGGGAGTTTCTTGAATGAGGTCAGTTCCTGTTCTGTCAGTGCGAGGAGTTTCTGCCCAACCACTTCCATGAGCAGGGGTTTCTAGAAAATGGGATATATTTAAACATCATCACACATAAAAAAAATCATTTTATAATAAATAATTATTGCAATTAAATATGGTAAATCATAAATTGAGACTTACAAAGGACTAGCTTTTGAAAATTGTTCCAAACACTAAAAAATTGTTTGCATAAAAAAACCGAAAAAAAAGCGAACATCCCCATTTAGATGAAGAATAAAGGAAACTCATAATATTATACTTCAAGTTGAACAGCCAATTGGAAAGCTGTTAGGGGGATATTAGCCCTTTCAGCTGAAGCATATACCCAGCTTTAAAAAGCTAAGAGTATTCGTAAATCCACACCTGAAATCTCTAGTGTAGACTTGTTATTAGAAAAATGAATTTTGCTTTTTCAATAAAAATAACAAATCAATATAGTGTGACAAGTGACAAAGCAATTTAGTGTGACAAATGGCAAAGAAATATAGTGTGACAAAGAAATATAGTGTGAGATGAAGTTCACTATAATTCGTCATTGATTGAGATGGATTGTTAGGAAACAAAGATGCAAAAAAGTGAAGCACTAAGCATACACGAGTAAGTTGTATGTTTTGGTTTCAAATATCACCAATTGATTAAGAATACTCTTCATGTAAAAGAGGAGTAAGAGACTTGTATAGCGTATGCACTCGTAGTAAATTCCGGTCTATCGGTCAATTCCAAGCCATCACAGCTATATATATACCCCGAGCTAAGAGGTCATATAAGGCGTTTAACCACAAAATTATAATATACTTTGTAGTGTTCATGTTAAGTGTTATGTTCATAATGAGAATGAATTAAATCTAAAAATAAAACTAATTTACAACTCTTAAAATACCTCTGTCTGTCTTTGGTGTCTCATCCCATCTGTTTCGACGAGCACTGGGTGTACCTCTATGACCAGGAGTGTCGTGGCCTGGAGTGGCAGCACCAGGAGTGGCGTGTGCAGGGGTGGCATCCCATAGCCTAGTACTTTGTCCTGGTGTAGCTCCAGGTGTTTCTGACCCTTTGGGAATTCTTCCCGGAGTTTCATCCCATCGGCTGTTAGACGGTGTATGTGACTGAAACAAATTGCATTAAATTTAATAGAAGTCTAAATACTCAAAAAATAAATCTTCAAAATTGAAAGCAATGCTCAAAATTTAATATTTAAAATCTACAATGGTATAATGATTTGCAGCAGTTATGGTAAATTTTCTAGTTTTATAATGAAGTTAATTTTTTAGGTAGCTACCTGGATTAGAAGATGTGATAGAAGGTTTGCACATCTCTTTTTTTTTTTTAAAAAAAAAGACATTGATTTAATACCATAATAAAAAATAAATACTCACTTCTGCAGCATCCCAACTCGTAGCTTTTTTCTTGGATGAAGGAGTTGAGGATGGTGTTTCCTCACCAACAGTTTGATCCCATCTTCTACGTTTTGCTAAAAAATGTAAAAATTGTTTTAAAATATCAACATTTACAACAGTTACATATTTTACACTGATAAATAATGTATAAAATGCAATAAAATAAAACTTATGTCATTAAATTGCTAGATAAATTAGCTTAGATAATTAAGGTGAAAAAATTTCAATACAGAGAAATATTTACTATTTTTATTTCAATGCTGAATTTCCTTACCAGTATGTTAATTCCTCCCCCTTATTTTTTTGTAGTGATACTTTTTTAATTCTTATGTTTTTTATAGTTGTGAATTTATTAAAAAACAGCCTCAATGCAAACTCCCTTTTTTCTACTTTTGCACTAAATGCAGAATTATAATATTCATTATTAAAAAAAAAAAAAAAAAATCAAAGGTATGGTCAAAGTTAAATCCCTTAACAAAGATTTGATTAATATTTTTGTAGCTATTTAATTTAGAAAAAATATAATCCAACCACAAAATAAGGCAGATACCACTACTTGTTAATTCTTTCCTTTTTCTTTTAACTATCATATTTATGAATCAAAACTAACTAGTATCAACCTGCTCAATTGTTCACTAGTATCAACCAACATAATTGGAAATATTTAACATAAAAATGTTTTTTTTTATAAAAATTTTCAGAAAATTATAAAAAAAAAATGTTCGCTCTTGGAGTAAAATGATTTTGACACCAAACAATTTAAAAAAGTGTAGTGAATGAGAAAAAGAAAAGAAATTAATTTTAACATCACCATGGAAAGAAAAGGAATTTCAAATAAATGCATACCTGGTTTTGCAGAAACATCACCATTTTGAACAGACTTAAGCTCTCCAGACTTTGATTTTTCTGAAATTTTCTTTCTTAATTCCACCTAAATTAAATAAATAAATAAATTTATAAAAATATGTTATGTCAAGAAGTGAAAAATTATAAGGCAGTGTTTTCACTACAGTGCGAGAACGCGAGAATCTCGCATATTTTTTTGTTTTCTCGCATTAAAAAATGATTACCGCGAGAAATTCGCGCATTCTATAAATCAATTTAAAAATTCGCGAATTTCTCGCATTTTCGAAAAACGCTTAGAATTATGCCATTTAGAATAAAATCCGTTTCACTTTTCCTGGATCTTTCATTATTTTCAACATCTGCCCCCTTATCTGACATTTTCGAAAAAAAGCTTAGAATTATACCATTTAGAATAAAATCTGTTTCACTTTTCCTGGATCTTTCATTATTTTCAACATCTGCCCCCTTATCTGGCTTCCCTATTTACCAGTATTGTTCAAACCCTTTTCGAACAACAGAACACAACCACAGAACCCCTTTCAGAACACATTTCTCTGCAACCACATGTTTACCGTAGGTTAGGTTTCTTCATGTAAGAGGTTCAAACTTTTTATGTGTTAATGTAAGATGGACAAATACCTTGTAAAGGCAAAATCTTCTATGATGATGCACCAAAAATATTCAATGCTTTAAAAAATAGAAGACATAGTCTTTGTAATGTAGTTTTTATGAAAAATGACTAGTGACATGACACAGAAATAGTTGCAAAAATGCATTCAGCACTGAATTTGTACTATTTGGTCAAAAGCACCCAGACACTTATCTAAAAGCAACATGAAGTGGGGGTGTTATCTATGGTTTAAAAACTGCAGAAACTAGTTATGGTTCAACAAGTACTTGGGCAATGGGGTCACTTACATACTAGAGATTATTTGCTACTTCAAAGAATAAGTTACATTGATATTAAAATAAATGGTTCGGTCTAGGCTCTTTAGTTCCTGTGGTTGGGAACATGAACAATGAAATATGCGGACATTCTGCACAATGCTGCTCTCCAAATTATGGCAATATTTCTGGTATGGTATTACATAGCTGGTGTTTAAGTAGCCAACTGAATCCAACTTCGTCACAGCCATTACTTACTTTAATCAATTCCTGTGGCCACATAACTTGGGCAAAGACTCCCTAGACACACGCAGTTTGTCATTGCAAAAGGAGGACCAACATCATATTAATATATACTTCAGGATTCTCAAAGTTAATACCACTAGATACTTTTAGCCAGGTTTAACAGTTGTTTCAGGCATATAAAATAACAGTAAATTAATGCAATTTACCTTGATGAAGAATTTCAGTTTTATGAAATATTTTCATCAATTTTTGACAAAAATGTGTGGGTAGAAGCATTGTATAAATGAATAAAAATATTTGTAAAATGAAGATAGTCATATTCNTTTTTTTTTTTTTTTTTTTTTTTTTTTTTTTTTGTCTCCTTAAGGGAAAATATGCTGGTTTATTGAGTCATTTGCTTTATAAAATCAAATGCCTTTAGAACGAGTCACTTGCTTTATAAAATCAAATGCCTTTAGAACGAGTCATTTGCTTTATAAAATCAAATGCCTTTAGAACAACTGATTGTAATAAGCATTACACACTGTACTTTACTTTCAATTTGATACACTTTTTTGGAAAGACATAAATATACCATATTGGAAAGATATAAATACACTATATTTAAAATAAAATCCTTAGCATTTAATCTTAATGTATTAAAAAATAAGAAAATTGATTTAATATTTCCTTCAAAAGATTTAAACTCTATTAATTACTTATATTTCACATGTTTCTTATAATAATTATATAAAAACATAACACATTTGAGAAATCATATCGATATATTTTCAATATCTGCTAATGATTCAATTAATATTAGTAGTATTCTAGAGATAAATCGATTTCATCTAAAATAATAATAAAATGGATTTAATATCAAATTAGGATTACCTGATCTTTGTTGAGAGCTTGCTCTCTCATAATAACTTGGTAGGTTCTAGATTGCGCATCAGGAGTCTTCCCACCTGCAAAACACATGCAAAGTATATTTTAAAACAGGATCTACTGAAACTCATATTCAAGTAAAGCATAGTCACACAACTGAAACTATTTCCATCTAATTTCTGCATACCTTCTTCTGATCAGGCTGGATATTTAGAAATAACCTATTATTCAATTGTGTGAGTATGCTCAAAAAACAACTCAAAAGCTGGGAGAACACTGGTAATGATCAATAAATATGATCCCAACTATCAAAAAGATTTATAGAGTCTGAGATCTGAGGCAAGTGAAGTACACTCTTAACTGTATTTTAGAATATTAGATTTCACTATAAGATATTATTTATTATCAATAAACAGCTAACAAAATTAGAATTTAAAAATAACAAGATATTATAAACTTTAAGAAATTTGAATTTTAAACAAAATTATATGAAATTAGATATAGCATAACTTTTAAGACCCAATAGAAAATGAATGAAAAGATTACTAAAAATAGTACTTAAATTAAACATTTTGTCTCATCTGTTACTGATCTAATTTCACATGGTCAGAATATTTAGGCTTGTGACCTAACAAGAACAAAAAATACTGAAGTAGCACAATGATGCAAATTTGCCATCATATTTTTAAGACTGAGTTTTCCCATAAGTTACAACTTCCATTTAGCAATTTTTTACTAAAATTACTGAATTCTGTAAAAATAATAGAAAAGCACATGGCTGAATCTATTGCTAACGCCTCAATTGTTATAAAAAGTGTAGTTTAAAAACTGCACCAAGTTGAAACAATTCATGTGATACTAATTGTAAAACAATTGTATATAATTATAGACAGTCATTAAATGGGAACCATCGTTTTCTACAGTCTCTACTAGCGTAATTAATTAAAATATTGGATTAAAAATCTTAATTTTTGGATTCTTTAAATCTATTTCTGTATTTATATTTTTAGAAAAATGGGATGTTCTGAATAAAAGTAAACACCAGAAATATCAGGATAAAGTTAAAAATCAGGGCAACTACGAAACCTGGATTCATGTAACTAACATTTTCTGAAATATTAAGAATCATTATTAATTTGAATTATTTGCTAGCACTATTGATTAGAATTCAAATATGACTCCAATGCCTCAAAATTCCAAACTATATATAATCTTTAAGTACCTAAAAAAATATTGATAAAGCAAGCATAATAATCACCTTAAGATTGTTTACATTAAATCCAAATAATAAATACATTGAAAAAAAAACTTTCTACATAATTGTGCAACTGATAGCATGAAAAATGTTTTTTTCTTTGAAAGTATAAAATTAATTAGCGAAATATATAAAATATAAAAAGCAGTGTTCTCATGCCAGCTTTTTCAGCTACTTGGTACGTACGTGCATGACTTCCCAGAACGGCAGTTCTTTGCCTGGAATCTCGTCATCAGAAGGGCCTATAAATATTCTTCATGATTAGTAATTTTTGCTCAAATGCAGTTTTCTTTCACACTCCATACATTCCAAAGAGTTATAGTAAGGGTTTTTAAAAATAGAAATATTGTGACACAAGTGTGTGTTAAATAATATTGGTAAGGAAAAACTAACTTATATAGAGTGAAGATTTATCAGTCTTACAAAAAATTGTATGCAATGCTAATAAAAGTTTCGTAAATTTTAAATGTAGTTAAAAAAATTTTACAAATTATTTTTCAATAATCCACTTAAAGATAACCAAGTTTGGTAAAATGGTAGCTTTAATTAGGATAATTGCAATGAAATTTATTTTCAAAAAAAAAAAAAAAAAAAAAAAAAAAAAAAAAAAAAAAAAAAAAAAAAAAGATCTTTTCTTGGTCAGTGTTAATATAATCAACAATGTTATGACACGAAAAAAAAAAAAAAAAAAANAAAAAAAAAAAAAAAAAAAAAGAATTATGCAATTTTTCTTCTTCTTACTTGCCTTGTTTTATTTACATTATATATTGAAAGTTAAATTCTAGTTTTCTCAGAAATTTCAGATTTAATAAAAGCAATCATTTTGTTTAGAAATTTTACTTTTATTTGTTACTGCATTTCAAAATGTGGATTCAGAGATTGAGATGGGCAGAAATTTAGTTGTTAACATTTCAGAATGAAAATCATGAAAATGTTAACTATATCAGGAAACCTCCAAATGAAATAGGAAACTTTTGGAACACATTTTTAAACATAAAAAACCTTCAGACAAAGTAGTTAAAATATCTATAGTAAATTGTTTTAAATGAAGTAAATTGTCTTTCTTTCACCACTTTGCCAGTAAAATTTTCCGTTTAAATAACTATAAAATTTTCACGAACGAAAATTACTTGAAAACATATTTCATTTTTAAAATTAATATCACATAAATTTACTTGAACTTTTAATAAAAATAAAGAAATTATGGTCTAGCAGACTCAAAAAATAAATCATTTTATAAATAATTCTTCAACTCCGGAGAATCTCTAATAAAATGATTTTATGTAAACAGCAATCCATAATAAACTATTATACTAGGAGTTTAGCTTTCTGATAGTTAAGAGTAAGACTATAAAACCATTTTCTTAAACTGTATATAACATATTTCCCACGATTCTTAGAAAGTAAGCAACACATTTAAATTCCTCAAAGCAATAGATTTAATAAAGGTTAGGTAGTATTTCATAAATGTTAAACTTTTTCATTCATTTTTTTTTTTTTTTTTTGTAATTAAAACTGGGGATTATTGAACAAAATGTAATAAATATGCCAACAATAGGACAGAAGTCAAGGGAAGAATAAAAAATTTAATACCCAGTTTAATTATTAAAAAGTATTTAGTTTGGATTTAAAATTTAGAGTAAATAAAATAAAAACTGACCAAGAGAAGGTTAAAAATAGTAAAAAAAAATTGTTGTGCATTAAAATATATAGCATTTTTAATGTAAATTGGAAAGAGGAGAAGACCACATTTTTTTTTTTTGAAAGAGAAAATATTTCAACTTCAGAAGTGATAGTAACTTTAACAAATGGAAAAACAAAATTCTCAAAATGTTCTTTGATTGAAAATATTTTTCTAGCTTTTCACTTTTGTAAAATAAAGCAATGTAAAGCTTAATCTGCATGAAATATACCAGTAAGAATTTTTGTGTCAATAAAGAAATAGAAAAAGGCTGTTGCATTTTCCTCAAGTTTTTGAAATATATATATATATATATATTTGCATATTAAACAGCAGTGTTTAGTTCAATTTCAAAAAAAAAAAAGAAAAAAAAGAAGAAGTTTATACCCTGTTCATTTATTTTATGAACAATTTTAAGCTCAACAATAGTAATCTTTTTTGAAAAGGCTTCTTAAGCAAATCAAATAACTACCTAATTTAAGTACCCATCTTAAATTTAATAAAAAGCACCTGATACCATGCAACAACCTCTATAATCAATAACTTATTATAAACTGATATTACACATAAATTTCTAAGCAAAACTACATAATTAAATGAGAGTTTTAACTGTAGTAAATAAAAGAAAGGTTGCTTAGATTTTTCTCAGATGTTAAAAGACTTAAGTTTACAACAGGTAGATATTTTAAAGAAAATTAAAACCTGTTCCAGTTATTTATGAAGCAATAACTAAGGCGATCAACAATTGTAAAACTTTTTCAATATGAATACAAATCTAACATTAAATAATAAAACATAAATGTTTAGGTTTTGTTTAAACTGAAGGGAAATATTCTAAAAAACTCGAATTGCTAAAAATGCTAGAAGCAATTGCTGTAGAGTTATGGGTACATTAATTTTGACGATTTAAATGAGATTTAGTAAAGTTTGCCTTAATGGAATTGCAATATAGTTACGTTTATAAAAAAGGCTTTAGTTTCATTGTGCCATAGTGCAACACCTTGAAAATATTTTGGATAACTATGATGATTATATAATAGGAAATTAAAAAACTTCAATTGACATATTTGATAACCTATTCCCTTGACTAGTTCAGGACATTTCTGTAAGCCTCGATAAGGATTTCAACTCTTGAATGAGTAAGTTTTTACAATTTTGAACTATTTAGAATATATATCATAAATATTAAAACTTGGGTACTATTTTGATCTTTCTAATATTAATAACTCCAAACCAATTTTATAAAGGATAATTTTGTTATACTTTTGTTTATAATATAGTGAGAAAAAGATTTGCTTAGAACAATTAACTGATAAAGGGTAGGGGCATTTAAAGCCTTTCAACCTCTTTTTTTGAAATTTTAAATATTATTTTTTTTAAATAGGTAGTAACACTCTTTCAAGAGGCACTAAAATTTCCTTTGCAAACAGCAAATTTCCACTACATAAAAGTAAGTGATTTCCTAGTGCAGTACCTGGAATAAAAAAACAGCGCTCATTAAAACTAGATCATAAGAACATGAAATGTGAAAAAACAGACAGAACTTGATATTCAAAAACTGTAATTTCTTCCACATTCTGTGCCACCTCCCAGTTTAACCTGAAAAAACATTATGTTACTAAACCATCTTGAACGTTTTAAACATACACAAGTTATCAGTGCTGTCTTACGCATGAGCCTTTCAAACATATATAATTGTCGTGGGGATCATGAAAGATAATTAATAAATTCTTCCACTCAAAGAGAATAAAAAATTAAGAGAATATATTTCCATTCACACACAGTCATTCATTCTAACTATCTAATGGCAGCCAAATGTTTAAGTTTATAAGCCAACACATGAATAGTAAGATTAAAATTGCTTCTTCACAAGAAAATAGAAATTTTTATATTACAGGATTTGAAATTAATGGTCGTCCAAAATCATTGATATCTAAACCATCCTGAAATAATAACCAGTGGTCTCCTAGACTAATGTCTGATTGATGCAAAAAGAAGATAAATGAATGATTTGCCAATTTAATAAATATTAACAAAGAGAACAGAGAAATTTTAATTTTTCCCATGTGCTAATGAAGAGAAACTCTTTTAGCAAATTACAAGCTTCTCTGCAGAAGGGAACTAAGTCTGAAAAGAAGCAGGATTCTTGATATTGATAGAAGGGCCAGCATAGAACTTCAATAAAAAAATTTCAGTTTCAATTTGTGTGAAAAAAAAGTTGTGCAAAGCATTCTCACAACAGTCAGCTGTGGACCAGGAGGTTCAAGTTTTACTACATCTTGACCAATAGCACAATGTTGGCAGCCATTACGCCCTTATTATCTTTATTTCCCAGACATGCTGGTACCTACTGATCTGAAGTTGACTGGGCTTCATGGGCCACTAAGAGTCAAACCTCTGTTCTTCACAATGATAGATCAACACTTTAACTTTGGGGCTATATGGGCTTTAACTTGTGTAGGTGGCTCTTTTTTAATGGGTAAGAATGGATTTATGTCCTAAATCAGAATTTTCTATATTTTTAATTAACAATACTGTGAGTTAAGAGACAGCACAGCATCTGAATAATGAGCAAATAAAAAAGTTACAGGTCAAATTATATTTCCTTAGTTTCTATGTCTGATTTTACAACAGAGCAAGATTTTATGAAAAAGCATAAATTGCAATTTTGAATCAAATTAAAATATTACACAAGAATTTTTAAAAATTATTTTAGAAAATAAAATGAGATAAGTTTCGATTTCTGAAGACTAAAAATTACAAGCGATTAATATAGACAACTCTTAGTCGAAAAAACAATTGGATTCAAAGACTGAAATTTAACAAATCCAAAGAAAAAAAAAATCATCACCACAATTCCAACTTTAAAAAATTAATTAAACATATTTCAAAATAATTTGAATATCCAATTCCCTTGAATTTAGAGAAGTTTTAGTCTTTTTAATCATAACTCCAAAAATCAAACATATAATTCTCTTAGCCCACAATTCAAATAAAAGTCAGGGATAATTAGGATATTTAGGGATAATTAAGGATTAATTATTTGAGGGATAAATACAGATTGGTAATGGACAACATTTCAAAATGAAATATTACGATTTAAAAGGCGAATAACACTAACTCAGTTTATTAGGTTTTTATACATTGCACAGAAATAATTTTTAACTAAATATTTCTATAGAAGAAAAACTGTATTCCAAATTAAAGTTTTATTTTTAAAGAACTATTGATTTTTCAATTTTGTATAGTTTGGAAGAGTGGATAAAAATTCAAAATTTTCTAGAAAATTAAAAAAAGTTGAAAATGTGACATGTTCATGACCACAATAAAAGAATGACCAAATCTAGAAAAAATTAGCATACCAATTTCAAAATTTGACATGGTTTAGATTTTTCAACACTTAATGAAAGGGATTTAAGTATGATTAATTTAATATTTTCTTCACGGTCAGAATAGAAAAACATTGGGCTACCAAGAGCTTGAATCTTTTTAAAAATCTGAATAAAAATTGAATAAATGATTAAGAATGATAACTAACCGTCAGCAAAAGGATCTGATCTTTCAGGTGAGATCATAAATTTCCTCCTCTGAGCACGGTATTCATCTTCTTTATCAGCAACACGCTGACCTTTTTTGTGTTCACCAAAGGGATCATAATCCTGCAAATAAAAAAAATATTAAAAAAATGTGATTACAAATTACCTATTTTTATATATTTTTATTAAATATGTAGGAAGAAAACTTAATCAATAATTAAGAATAATAACTTTTTATTTAGTTTCACACAGTAAATTCAAGAAAAAAAGTAGTATATGTAAATATATACAGTACAGAACCCGTTATCCGGAAATCAGAAAACCAAAAAAATCGGAGCGAAATTCGATAAATTTTCCCGCCATTTTTAAAAAAAAATTTTTTTTTCGTCATACGATTTTAGGATTTTTCTTCTTTTTTAAAAGATGTTTACCTTACCATCATTTTGGAAATAATCATTAGTGTATTACTTCATCGTTTTTTTCTTTTAAAGATTATTTCCAACTATTTGTGCTTTTTTTTTTAGTTGGGTTTAACAATAAAAAAAACGGCTTTTTGCATCGATTCAGAAAACCGGAAAAATCAGTTATCCGGAACAGCGATGGTCCCGATTGTTCCGGATAATCTGTTCACTACTGTATATATATATACACACACACACACATATATATACACAAGAGAGATACAGCTCTGTTGTAAAAACAGGTAGCTATGGCAGAGGTGTTTTTCTTTTGTGAACCCATAATGGTACAAAATGTAAACTCCTTATATTTCAAATGGAACATAAACTACAAACTTATTAAGTGTATTTTGCATGTTCTAAAAACAATTTTTTAATTTTTTTTGAGTTTTATAATTAAAATAAAATCATAAAGAACATTATTTTTGCAAAAACACATTTTGGTATATCAGTAATTAAATATTTTAATTAGAATGCATTATAATTCCTTTTCAAATTTGGTATAATTTCAAAATTATTAATATGAAATCATATGTATAAATTTTTATTATCCTTCAGAAACCTAATCAGGGCTATGGAATCGGAAGTTAAGCAGATTTTTGAATGAAGGAGTCTGAGCTCAGGTTGTTAAACCACATTGACTTAGTTTTTGTTGGACAGTTAGAATTTGAAATAAAATTAAAATGAATTTTAAAAAAGAACTTAATTGACGAACCAACTTATTGTTTTTAGAGTCTTATTATTAAACTTATTATCTTGACTCATTATTAGTCTTTAGATATAAATTTTATATCTGAAACTTCTGCACAGCCCACCTATTTTAGAACTTATACATATCTATCTAGAAAAGTTAAAAGAAAGAAGTAGCCCCAACAGTAACAACTCTGGTGCACCTACTTAAGTAAGTGAGGAAAGATTATTCTCGGCTCATAAGTTTATTAAATTGGATCTATGGCCTTCCATCAAAGAAGATCTTGCCTAAGTTAAACTGTTTCTAAGAAATCACTTAATTCCAGTTAAATGCTAATTAACATAACTAATTTGCTATGCCAAAAATTTCTTCTGCAGCATGTATTAAATCTCTTACATTTAAAAAAAAAAAAAAAAAAAAGCTGTAAAACATGTGTATATATTTACATATATATGAGGTCAAAGTTTTTAAATATATAATTCTTGAAGTTGGTCATTTTCCCTACAGACTCTACAGCTCTGAGCCTGTTATTAAAGTTTTGCATAATATTCTAAATAATTCTTTAATATTAGAAAAAAAGTATGTTTTAGAAGAAAAATATCTTTCGCTAATAAACATTTAGACTGCCCTTAATCTCAAAAGTAGGAAGCATGACAAATATATGTAGGAAGAATGGGTTGATCTGGATCTCTACACTTAACCTTTCACGCAGTTAAAAAAAAAAAAGTATAATTATTCCTCCACATAAAAGTCTATAGTCAAAAGACTAAGTGCATATTAAAATGAGATACACAAAGCAACATACATCAGCAATAACTTAAAATGCAAAAGTAAATAAGATTTTTACATTCCTAAATGCTTCAAATAGTAATCTTGTATAGAACTTTTCCAATATTCCTTTGGCAACTTATATAAAACTTTTCAGATAGAGTGAGTGTAAAATATTATCGAAACAATGTTATAGCTTACAAAAATACACGCAGATAATTATAAAAATTAAATTACTCTGTCTCCTCTTAATTCCTGTAAAAATGCAACTGGTGCAGTAAAACCACTCTTCTTACTGTTCATTAAACTTGTGGCATCATAATCCTCATCCTATAAAAAATAAAACAATAATTAATACATATAATTATTTTAATAAAGTGACACCAACATTTCAAAGTTTAATTCAAATTATTAAAAAAAAAAAAAAACAGTTAAAACAATGTTACTGTCTATAAAAAAAACTTTAAATGTAAAATAAATATAACTACTGAGGTGTGTCTCATAAAATTAATCAATACTTATTCTTTTCTGAAGCCATTAAAAAGTAGTAAAATTATTATTAACGTCAGTTATTCTAAATTGTGGTGATAGGAAACTAATATAAGTACGGTGGAAATATGTTTTTAAGGCTCTCTGAAATGTAAAAACTCCTATTTCTGATCTTTCAATGCAACGACACCTTCTGAATAGGTTTCGTGATTTTTTTTATTTAAAACAGATTTTTTTTTCAAATACACTGTAAGAAATTTAACTTATGATTAAAAATACTTTATAAATGTTTAGTCAAAATTAAATTAACATTAAAACTATATTATAACAATATTTTAGGAGCTCTAACTGACTAAAATAATTTTTCGTTATAATACATAGCTTTGATTGCATCGCAACCATTTTAGAACAAATGCATGATTGAAATTTAAAGACTAGATGAAATAGAGAATTTAAAGAGTACTTCAGGGGTCTGTTTAGGTTTAGGCATCTATCTTGTGAAAATTTAGACATAATTTGTGAAAATAAAAAATTAAATTAAAAAATCAACACAAAAATATTGTAAAAATATGGATTTATCGTTTCTTACGAGACACAAAAATAAAATGTTAAGAAAAAAATATTTTGTGAAATTATTCAACAGTTTTTCCTAAAGTTGAATTTGACAAGGTACCGCTAAACGGTAGTAAATTTGGCTTGGACAGACCCCTGTACTTCAATTATTAAAGCAAAGTTTCAATTAGCAAACCACAATCTTAATTTAAAATTGTGATTTCTTTTTTTTCCACTTGATTTTTAAAATGACAAAATAAATGTAACAGATTATGTTTATAAATGTAGAGTCATTCATAAAAAAATAAATACATATTTAAACTATATATTTTTATATTAAAATATTCATTTTTAATCCTACATCAATAAAATATATTGTAGATTTTAATTCTATGCTTTTTCAATCAAAAGGTAGAATTTTAATTAACATTATTTGCAATTTTTTTCTCGAAAAAAATTCATGTTTATTAATTACTTTCTACAGCTATGCAAGTCTATATTAAGACAGCATTAAATGTTTACTTTAATCTGTACTTTCAATCTCAAGAATCAATAGATTTTTAAAAATGTCATTTCAAATGTGTTGGAATTTAACACACATCAAAAAAGAAAGTAATTTCGTTAACTGAAATTAATTAATGGAGCAATTTATTTAAAATAAACTTTAAAACTAAGAAAAGAAAATAATAAAAGTATCAATAATTGAAACACTGTTTTTTAAAAATCAATATGTATAAAAAAAAATCAGTTGATTTAAATCAATGATTTTTTTAAAAAAATCATTTGATTTAAATCAACAAACCCTGCTTCTGATTAATTAGGTCTATTTTAAAACATACTTACATCAACATCAGCTTCATCGTTTGCCGCTATGGAGGTAACGTATCCTTCATATTTAGACTTGGTTCCACCATAAATATCTTCATCCATATAAATGCCTGCTGAGGCGGTAAGGGGTACATCCCCACCTATTGAAGAAAATTAAAAATGTTTAATAACTGATATTTTCAGACTTTATTATCAAAAAAAATAAAAAACTGTAGATTTTTTTGTAGATCGAGTCAAGATATGAAATAATATTTTTACGAATATTTTTGAAATTTTTTCGCATTATAGTTTTCTGAAAATACTAAGTAAGGAGATTTTAAATTAAAAATGCATGAAACCAACTATTTTCAATTTAAATGAATTTTTTTTAAATAATTGTATTTTAAAAACATGGATTCCATGGACATGAAGTAATAAATAAATTATTAAGGGTATATTTCTGTATCATTATCTGCCCCAAAATAATTGCCATATCTAGGCAATTTCCAGACACTGGTCGTCAGCAAGAAACTAAAGATATTAACAGAAGCGTATAAACTCAAGCAGTACAACTTGTAGCCATCCCCAAACAAACCACTACATATTTTTATTAATAAAGTTAAAAATCCATTTGACGATTGTATATAAAATTCCATATCATAAAGCCAAAATAATTGCCAAGTCTTGGCGACTTAACAGCAATGGCCAATGAAAGACTAAAAAAAAAAAAAAAAAAAANGTACTATAGTCCGTTCAACGAGAACTGAGAGTGGAAGTAAACAAAAGGGTTGCTGTTTGATCGGCAACGTTTGCCACTTCGCTGAATGGGCGATTTCATTTGAATCGACAGAGCTTTCGCTTTTATAGAAAAACAAAAACGATGTTTGGTTTTTGATACCTTAAAATTAGATAAGAAAATGCAAAATTAAAATATTTTCATGAAAATACGTTTCTAAGTGTTTCAGTAAACACATAATTTTATTTTAAGAATAGTTTTAATTTATCTATATTTCTTTAAGTTTTGATTAAATTAGTTTTAATATATTTTACATAAATATCTATGAAAAACATAACTTTTATAATTTCATCGTAAAAGTCGTATAGAATTGAAAGTTATGTTAAAAAAAAAACTCTTTTATTTTCACAATTACAATTTTTTTTAAAAATTTATTAGAAGTTAAATAATATTTAAAATAGTTTTATGTTTCACCGATTGATTTAAAAATATATTAGAAGGAACTGCATTTATTTGTATTTTTAAGTTGTTAATTATCCTTATTTTTCTAACGGAAGTATTACGAAAATAATTACACTAAAAGAAACTTGGAACTTTTTTACATGTCTCACGAAATCTTTTGTTAAGCTACCATTGTGCCAATCCGCGTCGCTACCAATATGCGTAATATTAAGTCTCTCACCTTTGCCAGAAGGCAATTTTAATCCTGTAGAAAGACCAGATAAAAATGCCTGTTTTGACGAGATAATGGAAGTATCATTCCACACTTTGTCTTGCGTGTGTCCAGCATTCAACCATGTCTCATCCATGTAATAAATTTTTCTTCCTTCTTGTCTCATTTTGTTAATTGTTCTTAAATGTCTTCGCCGCCACAAAATTATTTCTTCTTTTTCAATGAGTGAGCTGTTCCGTCCTCGTTTTTGATGTTTGAAGCCTAATTTTTTTTAACAGGGAATAAAATCATGAACTTTTCTTCTTAGAGCATTTTTGTCGAAATCGTCAATGTCATCCAAAAAAGGTTTACGAGGTTTAGCCCTCTTCGGGGAATGTAATATACCATCCTTTTTATATTCTTTGATAATTCTAAAAACAGAAGCTGTGCTAACTCCCGCTGCAGAAGCCGCATGGTCAGCCACATCAATAATTGGAACATCTGGTTTTGAATGCACTTCTGTTTTATAAATGTTTAATATTATTTCTTTCTCAACTTTACTTATGTAAGATTTCTTCTGTCGTTCTTTAGGAGGACTTAAATCCATCGCTTTATTTTCCATATTACTCATGAAACACCTGCAAAAAGACACCACGGCGATACAAACAACCATCTAAAAATAAGAGTTTTTGCTTGTCTGATAGGCGCTATTTGTCATAATTCCGGCGCCAAGTAGACAGCTGTATTGCGCCAAATAGCACGCCGCTTTGTTTACTTTCGCTATCAGTTCTCGTTGAACAGACTATAGAGTCGACTCCAAGCAAACCACCTTTTTTTTAATATTCAAGTTCAAAATTCATTTGCAGAATATTGACATTTTGGTATCATGATCTATATCAAAATAGTTGCCAAGTCTCGGCGACTTCTGAACAGTGGCCAGCAAAGAAACTGAAAAATTTACAGAATTTTGTTATAGAAAGGGACCAACTGCAAGGGATACTAGTAGCTACTCAGGAGCAAACCTCTACATGTTTTTTCCCCCAACTACTCAAGTTTAAAATCTATATGGCAATTGCTGATGGCACGATAGATCACATATTCCCCTAGCTGTAAATGGAAGAGTTTTGGCAAAACAAATTTGGACAGGACGGTAAAAACAATGGTTTT
This sequence comes from Parasteatoda tepidariorum, assembly GCF_043381705.1. Taxonomy (NCBI): domain Eukaryota; kingdom Metazoa; phylum Arthropoda; class Arachnida; order Araneae; family Theridiidae; genus Parasteatoda; species Parasteatoda tepidariorum. Next base: position 23,856,465 of record NC_092208.1, on the reverse strand, counting down.
AATCATTATGGCAAATACCTAGGAAATTCTGATTTTGTAACAGTGTTAAGAACGTGGTAAATATTAATTAAGTTGTGTTTAGTGCGAAACATGTCGCAGAATGTGATAAATTGAAATGAGTAACATATACAATAACTATGCCTAGACTCGATCTCAGTTATAAACTAAGTGTTAGATTGTACTATATGTGCTTTTGAAAAAGAAAAACACTTATTAAATTAAACAACAAAAACATGATGAACTTTTTTTTAACAAATGTAATCAAAATATTAAGACAAATTATTCGTTTGTGCTTATTGGAGCAAGGAACAATAATTATAAATATATTGCAATTCTAAATGGTTTCAAGTTTGCTGCATAAAAGCAATTGTAAATAAATGAAAAAAGCGCTACAAATTATTTAAATTATTGTCATAAATGAAATCAAATTTCTCTAACCATCTGGAGGTCTTTGAACATCGGCCATTTTGTAAAATTAGGACTGCGTAATAATTAAAAAAAAAAACATCAACATGTATTTCGCAAATACAGTTACATGACTTTTAGAAACTACGTGCTATAAACAAAGCCACAAAAATACTAGTGGCATAAAAAATTTAAATGCTAGTTTAAATTATTTTTGCAAAAATTGATAAAATTTATTATTCGTACATTTATTATTCGCAAATTATACGAACCATTTAATTAAAAACATCCGTGAGAAAAAAACTAATACATTTGCAAATACTAATCCAAAATAATACGAAAATAGAAAGCCAGTAACGCTCGTAGAAATTGTCAGAAAAATTAATAACCGTAAAGTATATAAAATTTAATATTTACTTTTCTTTCTTGCTGGATTTTAAAAGTGCATAATTTTCTTATCAAAGTAATTCTGTAATGTGTTTAATTTATTTGCAGTAAAGCTATGATATATTTAGTATAAATATTGTGTAATATTTAATGAACTTTGTACTCATTGCATCAGGTTATTCAAGCATGTCATCAACTGGTGTCAATCTGTCCAATGTATTAAGCACTAATTTAGCTGCTCTCGGCTGCGGGTTTCTTTGTGGATATGTCGTGAAGTATTTAATATCTCGGAAATCATCTCCTGAAATTTCAACAATGGATAATGACAATAAAGCAAGTGAACAGGTAGTATAGTTTATGTTATAAAATGCTATTCTTCTGTAATTCGTGTTATTAAATTTTGTAGTCCTGCGTGTATTAACTAAATATTCGTAATGTACTGAGTAGATATGAAATTTGGAAAAAATTTTAGGTATATTTTCAGAGATTTTCTTTTTTGTGACATAGTATAATTTTATGAAGACTTTTATTTTATCTCTATAGTGTAGAGATGTTTGATTTCGTATCCCTCTGTGCATTGATGCTGTTATTTTTCCTCAAAGTATTTTGGGAAGATTTCCGTATTGTGATATGCGGCTGAGTAATTGCTTAGTCTTGACTACTGTGGGTTGTTCGAAACTAAATTTTTTTTTTTTACGGAAACAGAAAGGGTCAAACTTGAGGGGTATGACTCATACCTACCTCCAAGCAAACCTCTTTTTAAAAAATTGCAATTGAAAGTTTAAAATCTATTTAGCAGTTGTAGTTGGTGCCAACAGATCATGATACAGAAATGTTCCCACTTTTTTTCAAACTTTGAACATCTACCAATGTAATTGCAAGAAAGGGTGAATGTCATCCACTTTAAGATTGATATTTAATTTTTTCTTTTTAACATAATTTGAAAACTTAGTAGAAGCTTACATTAAAATAAACTGTTTTCTTCCTATTGCCTCTGAATTTCTAGACTTTATTATCCAGTGCAGGTTTAATGATTAGGATTTCTGAGTTTATTTCTTCGGGTATAAGAGATGGACCTGACCTGTAATTTGTTGCTATTAATATTATTGTTTTTATTGCCTCCTTTTTTAAATTAATTTTTTGTTTGCTTCTAGAGTTTTTCTGACTTTGCTTTTGGCGATTATAAATTAGTTCTAGTTGTTCAAAATGGTTTAAAGATGGGAAAAGGAAAGATAGCTGCTCAGGTTTGTATTAGTTTATTTTGCTTTATGTAATTATTATTCTTCACTTTATGTTTTTATTATTTGAATTTTGTGTACAGATTGTAAGATTAACTAATCTTAATTAAATGTTATCTTTTGACTGTTAATGCTTTCACAATTATGTGCTTGAGTAATTCTATGGGTTTTAGAACATTAGTGGCACAAAAATAAAAAATCAAATACTAAAAAAATCTGTGTATTTTTTTGCTTTAAATAAATATTTTTTTTTTTTTTTTTTAAATTTTACAATCATTTTTGTACCAATTTTTATTTTATTTCTTTAATCTTATGTTTTAAAGCTTTGAAAATGAAATTTTAGCATTTGATTGATGCAGAATGGACACTGTGTTAAAGAAGTTCTTCTGTGAACTAGAATACCTATATGCTTTAAGTTATACAATTTTACGAATTCTAGAATAAAATTAAATTTTTTTTAATTTTATCTAATTGATTAAAAATCTCAATACTAGGACTGGGTGATATAAGAAATTTTTTGTCGTGATGCATCGTCAGTTTTGCATCGCGTTATAGCGATGTATTGTGATATAGTTTTTTTTAAATTCATTTACTTGTAAGGCGCAGAAAGTCAGATTTCTCTCAAAACTTCATACTCAGATTGATTTAAATCTATTTAGGAATTTGATGTATATGTTTTTCTTAAGAAAGATATTAATGTTATATTTTCTAAAAATGATCGCGCAAATAACCAGACGTGCCAACTCTCCCGTATTTTGCGGGAGTCTCCCGAATTTTGAGTTATTCTCCCGCCCTCCAGAATTAATTAAAAAAAACTACCGAATTTTCCTGCAATCGACGGCCAGACTCACAATTACCTAATTTTTCCGCGATTGCGCAAGTTTTGTTTTTCTTTCAGGGTGAATTCCATCCCCTCTTATCGAACTACCATCTGCCTGAGGCGTAGCTGCACGTGCTTTATTTTTCCCTCCTCTTCAACGTTACCCCTCTTTAACACTCCTATTTCACCCGCCCCCTTACACTGGGATTCGTAGGAATCTTCGTGTGGAGTTGAATGCGATGACGTCACATGACGATATCGAGTGACGTCCGTACAGGAGTGGGGAAACTCGGTTGGCAACAAACTTGTAAACTAGCAACGTGATATCCATTATTCGCTTAGTCTTCGTATATTAAAATTTTTTTTTTCAAGGATGTCTAAGTCGAAACAGAAGTATGCAACCAATTTCAAAAAATCATGTACCAATGACTTTAGCAAGACTTAATTGCGAAGAGCTAAATCTGCAACTCTTTTTTTATGCATACAGTAGAGAACCATTTATGCGGTATCCAGATAATCCGGGAAAAAGTTTCGCTCGTTTCTCCCGCCATTTTGAACTAAAACGATATGGAAAAAAAAAGTGGAAATTGGACTCATCCTTGAAGTTGAGTAGAGGAAAATGTGACAAAGGGG
>NC_092208.1:23840486-23851433 GCF_043381705.1 Parasteatoda tepidariorum | reverse complement strand
TTTTTTTTTTTTAAAGTCCGTTGATCTTGCCTTGTTCTAGGTTTTAATATTTATGCTAGTGCCGTTTTTTAACTATCGTTTCGGTTCGATAATTTTCAAGTGTTGTTTTTATTTAGATTAATAGGTTTTCCTTTTATTTTCGCCCCCCCCCCATGAAATATATTGCGTTATTTAATCATTGGTTTTGTTTATTAGTTGATTTAGGAATCGTAATTATTTTTTAAACTTGTTTTTCTTGTCTAAACTTGCAAATTTTTTTATTCTTTTAAATTTTATTTTTCTACAATTTTTTTCCTTTTTAGATTTAGGAGTGCTTTTCTTTTTTCTCTTACTTTAAAATGTGTTTACATTTTTTCCTTGTAATTTGGGTTTGATAAAACATCGATTAACGACACTTTTTTGTCGATCCAGGAAACCGGGAAATTAAGACATCCGGGATAGCGATGGTCCCGAGCATCCCGGATAATTGGTTCTTTATTGTACAGACATTAGTATTGAATTGGTTTTTTAAAATAAAATACTTATTCAATTTGTTTATTTTTTAAAAGTTTTTGTGTATTTTTATTACAGTGTCGGGTTTTTGAATAATGTTTTATTAAGGAAATGGTATTTATTTAAAGAGTATCTACCTAATATAGTTTTGTGTTGCTAAATCTGTGTTTAATTATTTTATTTCCATTTAATATTTTTAAACAATTATTGCTCTATTAGTGTGTAAAATTTCTTGCATTCTTATATTTAATAAATTTTTTACTTAAAATTCCTTAGAAGTGTCAAATATTGCATACCGTGCGCCTTTTTTTATCCCTCCTGAAATCTCCTGAATTCTTGTGAAGGAAACTCCTGAATGTTAATTTTGCTAGGTTGGCACGTCTGAATAACGAAAGATTTCTTATTTTAAAAATAAATAATAAAAAAATAAATAAAATTGAAATTTATCAATATATTTACCTAACTATTTTTTAAATTTTCTTTACCTAAAAAAGTTTTTACTAAAACTTTTTAAAAACTTTAAGTAAATAAAGTAAAAACTTTTTTCTTTATCTAAAAAAGTTTTTACTTTATTCGTAAGAAACGATATAAAGTCGCGACAAAGAAGAAGAAAAAACTAAGAGGTGCGGAAACGAACATGCGAGATCACGATATATGTTCTCATTCTCAAAACTGATTCTGATTCTACTGCTCATCAATCAAGGCCGTTTCAATATATCGATGCATACATCATCTTCCCCAGCGCGAGTTGGCATCGGAACGTAAGAGATCCTTGCCTATCTTGTATCGCTATATCATTCGTCTTCTTTACTCGACGGCTTAAATCAGATTTCTGATGCATCGCCTGGAACGAAAATCGCTGTATCGGCCTGCCGATACAGGCGTTAAATCGATATGTCGCGATATATCGATTTATAGCCCAGTCCTACTCGATACATTAAAAAAAAAAATTTATTGAAAAATAATTTTCAGAAAAATAAATGCTACTAAAAATGGTGTTTCCTCTGCAATACTTTTCAATGCATTTTTATGTTTTTTGGTGCCAGATGTCAAATTTAATTTAAAAAAGTATATTTGAATTGAACCAGATAATCTTGAGGAAACAGTAAATTCTTGGAAATTAATCTTAAAAAATTATTACATAGAACACATGATGCTCTCATTTATTTCATAAATATGTAAAAATTAGTTTGATTGTATTTATTTTAACAAGAAATAAAGAAAAAGCTAAAGTGATGTTTTCGTCAGAAGACTATAATAGTAAAGAACAGGAACTGAAGTGTCAGGGGCAATGAATGTTGAAATCTATCTCATGACCATTACATTGGTTGGTTTTGACTAAAAAATAAATTGAAAATTTTTACAAGCTCACTTTTTCTGTAGAGGAAAGAGAAACCTTGCGTTCAATCCACAATATCTTGATATAAGTTTCTGAGGATGATTCATTGAGTGTTATATCTAACAAAAACATTCATAATGATGCAACATTTGTTATTAGTAATTTTGATGTGATAGGGTTGAAAAATAAAAACAGGTTTTATGTTGCAAAAGTGTCTGCCATATAAAATGATACGGTTGAAGTGCTGTTTTTAAAAAAAATCTAATGATACAGGTGTTTTGTTTGTCTTTCCAGAAAAAAGAAACAGAAAATTATTTTGTTGCTCTAAAACTGCTATTTTTTTTCCTGAAACTACTTTTGATCTACAAAAATTGACTTTTTTTTATTTTCTAAACTAATTAGAAACATTATAATTAAATAAAAATGTGATGTGCAAACTTTGCATTTCCCTTTTTATTTTACAGAGAGGATTCAAAGTACTCTCTGAAGTGTATTAACAAATATTTGAGCTCTCTGTATTGTTTAAAATAATATTTGAGCTTTTATAGTAAAATTTTTTTAATAGTTAAATAGCATTATTCTCTTTAAAAAAATATGCAAACACTCAGCTCATATAAGAGTTGAATTTCCTTTGGAAATATCTATCGCTTACTAAGAACAAAATGTGCCCCCCCCCCACTATATTTCACGCACCATAAGTTCCCTTCACAACATGTTAATAAATTTTTAAAAAATTAGCTGTCAATCGAAAAAAAATTTTACATTTTGTAGCACACAGTATTTTTATTTATTTATTTTTTTGTTGTTAAGTAGACCTAATTCCTTTATTGTTATAATATTGTTACGTATTCCTTTATTGTTATAATGACTCATTTTCTTAACGCTAACATAGGGACAGAAGTTCCACTTGAAATTAGATTTTTAAAAATGCATAGTTTTGCTGTCCCTTCCACTATAGTATTTCTTTAATTTTTAAAAATGCAAAATTTATGAAAAATTTCAAATAGACTTCATTTATACATGAATTTCGCTGAGAAGAATCTGAAAAAATTTTAAAAGTTTATTTTTCATTAAAAATTATTATTTTTAAATAATGAAGCAAAGTGTCCGCTCTGTGACATTTTATTTATCGTGCAATTGCCCACTTTCCTATATCATGAATCACCAATTGCCAGAAATATGAAGAAAAAGGGTAATAAAATTATAAGTAATTATTGAACATTTCATGAAACAAACTGAATAATGTATGAATAATAATTTATTGCAACTAAATAGTAATTAATGATGATAAGTAGTAATTAATAATGTGTTAAGTTGTTAAATTTGCTTTATTTAATTAGTGTATTCTTATTAAAATAAGGGACGAAATAACTTTATGATTATAATGCAGTAGACATACAAGATTTTCCATAATGATTGCTATTAATTTATGTTTTCATAGTCGTTGTTAAAAGGAAGTTAGAATGTAGTAAACACTATGAGAGTCATAAATATTTAAGGGAAAGAAAAATAAATGCTATTGATACCTAAAAAATTGCTATTGAAGAAGTCACAGCCTAAAAACTTTACAATATGTTTGATTTCCAAAAGAAGCAGAAAATGAAATAGGATTTTATGAAGCATCTTCAAATTTCAATGAAACTTGTTTTGGTGTTTTGTGCAAGCACCTTTCACATAATGTTTTTTGTTTATTTTTAACCTTGTTTGCTTATAAATACTAATGTGTCCCTATATTTTGGAGTCAGAAATCCAAATCAATTGAAAAAAGGCATGTTTATTCAAAAAAAGAAAGTTTTTGCGTCTGATTTTGTAACTTAAAATATCGTCTGCAGTTATTAATTAGAATATATCAAGAAACCCCTTCGACCCATTCCGATTAAGAACGTGAAGATCCAATCATTAGTTCAAAATTTATTGAGAGAGATTTTTTTTTCCCGCACTGTACGTAAGTATTTGTGAAATATTAGTTTAAAATTTAAAATATTTTTTTCAGTGAAAAAATATTTTATACAGTTATATATGCATTCACCTGCAATATTATATACGTTCACCTGCCAGTTCATTAAAACTTTTTTTTATGTAAATTAGAAATTTTGTTGGCCAAAGGGACTGTAATGTTGTGCTCTTTATAATAGAAAACAATGATAAAAATATATTTGATTATACAAAATGTCATTTTATTTGTTGTGTGTACTGATTTGAAATGGTATTTGCAGTGCTCTCATGCATCTGTTATGGCTTATCAGAATTCTTCTAGAAAATCTCCCAGTGCCCTGAAAAAATGGATGAGCTACGGACAAAGAAAAGTAGTTGTTAAAGTGGATGATGAACAGACTTTGTAAGTAATTTATTATTTTTAATTTATTTGTTCTGCAATCTATTTAATTATTGATTTTCAATATACTTAGTAAAAATATTTTGTGTTCAATAAATGTATTTGACTAATAGTTTTTTCCCCTTTTTCTTTTAAAGATTTCCAATTTCTTACATGATATTCAGATTTGACTATTTATATTTAATATATAGTATGAATAAAGTCCAAGTTATATAGAAATATTTCATACATACAATACCGATGTGAAGGCATGTTACATCTTATGGGGTCATTCTAGTCACTTCTAGTGTGCGTTTTAAGATATTAAATCAATGTTTGTCAAATTTTGCTCTTGAGCTATAACCAAATGTAGCTATTAAAAGTCAATAAAAAATGCTTTTGTTCTTTTCTCCAACCCCTATGAATTATTTTCCAGTGCATAGCTGAATTTAAAAATCATGATAAAAAAAATTTGATTTAAGTTTTAAGTGTAACATCAAATGTAAAGTTTAGTTAAGTTTAATTGCATGAGTTACACATTTATAGCTTTTTATCACCAATAGAATGTTTTCTATTTTGATCTTAAGAAATAGTTTATTAGAAAAATTTTCTAAAAAGTTCTTTATTTTACTGTGGCATTAAATTTTATAATTGAAATATTTTAATTTTCGTATTTAATAATCCAAAATATCATCGATATCAGATTTTACTGGCTTTATTATTATTCACAAAATATTATTAAAAGTGTTTTTTTTTTTTGATTGCTTGTTTGAATTAATTATTGTATCTACTTAGTACTACGATGGTTGCTTTTTAAGTAAGGGCTGTTTTGTTGTGCACACTAATAGGTGGAGCGTGTGTGTCGCACAGAGTGCTAGTGTTGCAGCTGTGTAGGAAAACTGTGTGGTCAGTTCTGTGTCTTTAAAATAATCAAGTTTAACAACTCTCCCGTCACGCATGAGATATAGTCAGTAATGCATTTTTAGTCGGCAAAAAACCTGTCTGCCGCGCTGATATGGAATTTTGTGCTGAGTGATTTTCAAATCTTCCGATATCATTTCGGCTGCAATTACTACAGTGATGACGAATATGTGAAAATGATCGTGACCTCTTTGTTAACGGAGCAGGCGGCAACTTTGCACGAAGAGGGTATTCTAAATCTAGTTGTAAGTTATGATAAGTGTTTAAACAAACTTGGCAACTATGCTTAAAAAATGAGAAACGCATGTCAAATCTGAAAATAAATTTGTTGCATAAAGATTTTCTTTCGTTTGGTTTATATTTTCAAACGGCCCTTATTTAAAAAAAACAGCCCTCATATTATATGAATGGAAATAAGATTATGATGCATTTCAATGGTTTGCTAAATTTATGAGCAATGAGGAAACAGAATTTTTAACCCATAATTCAAACTTTGGTTGCCTATACAGAAAAACAAGTATTCCATTCTTTGAATTGTACACACATAATTGGTCTTTATTTATGATACAAACAAGTCTGAGTTGTTAAATTTCTTCCACTGTGGAAATGCTGCCTTGAGAGATATTAGTTTTTTTTTTAAATAGGGATAAATTATTATTTTTATTTTATTTATTATATACTTATGCTGTTTTTTTATGTCTTCTTATTAAATGACATTGATTTTTCCCCCCAGATTATGTGTTGCAAAAGATGCTAAAGAATCTGGTCTAATTGTAAGCTTAGTTTGTGATGCTGGAAAGACACAAATTCCTGCAGGAAGTAAAACTGTATTAGCAGTTGGACCTGGTGAGCATCATTTTTTTAATAGTAAAAGACTATTAAACAGTGCAATGTATGTTTAATACTATATTAAATGTACACTGCGTTTTGTAAGATAAAGTAATTCTGTCCTACCAATCTTTCGTCGATTGTGTAAACAAATAAATAATTTGTGATAAATTTCATGAATTTTATATTTGATGTGTAAAATATAAAAATAGATTGGTAAATTATTGTAAAAAAAATTTGTATCATTGTTAATATAAACAATTCATTAACAATGATAACCTGAAAACATTAAAATGCTATTTTACATTTGTCTCTAATGAGACTAATTCTCTGATAGTAAAGTATATATCTATTATCTCAAATGATGTAATAAAGAGCTTGTGTGTGTCTCTCTCTTAGACTTGTGTGTGTCTCTCTCTTAGACTGATTGTGTAAACAAATAAATAATTTGTGATAAATTTCATGAATTTTATATTTGATGTGTAAAATATAAAAATAGATTGGTAAATTAAGTTAAAAAAATTTGAATCATTGTTAATATAAACAATTCATTAACAATGATAACCTGAAAACATTAAAATACTATTTTACATTTGTCTCTAATGAGACTAATTCTCTGATAGTAAAGTATATATGTATTATCTCAAATGATGGAATAAAGAGCTTGTGTGTTTCTCTCTCTTAGACTTTCTTCTCTTAAACTTAGAACTCCAGAACTGTTTGTGACCTTAATCCACAAATTTGTACAGTGGATGAAAGGGGTAATTTTAGTCTCCAAGCATAAAGATCGTTCAAAAATTTCAATTTCAAATCTTCTTGAGAATCTAAGAAAAGGAAAAAAAAAATTTTTTTTATTGGCTTAGAACTTACCATTGACAGAAATTAGACTGCAAACAATTTTGTTTTTCAAATAATTTAAAAATAGCATCAGTGACGTTTGCTAGCTTATAGCTGTCATTAATAAAAATAATAAAAAAAACTCATTGCACTCTCTAAAACATTTAATTATTTTTTATTTTGTTATGTCAGATAATCTGAACGTTCAATATTAGAATGTGGTAACATAGGCAAACTACGTTAGCAAATTAGTTTTTCTAAATGTATCAGAATGAAGTTTATTTCGTTTATTGTAACATAAAAAAAAAATTATTTGTTTTCTTTATTTATGAGTTTAATGAGATTTATTCTCATAGACCTGAAAATCTCATCTAAGTTATTCATTTGATTAATTTCATTACTTCATGACTCTTTTTAGATGGTTTAGAAATATAATTTGTTTCTTTTGTTTTTTTTATTTTATGAGAATAATTTTTTTACTGTAAATATCATTCTCATTTAACTTGGGCAGAGAAAGTTGAGGAGCTTTATTAATTTGGAAGAATCAAGTTATTTCATTAAACTACCCCCAAAATCAGGGGATCTGTTTAATTTGGGTCTGAGGTACCTAAAAGTAAAATATTTTATCTGTAATATATTAATAAATAGGTATAACCCAAAACATTTATTTTTCTTTTTTAATGCATCTCTTTTTAAAGCAAAAAGTTGTTTAACGCTTACACAATCAAAATCCAAAGAATTTCATCATCAACATTTATGCAAACTGACAACCAATGTTTCCAGTAATTGTAATGTTTTCTCTTGCTATACTTGTTTTATTATAAGTAGTAGAGAGCAAAAAAGAAATATGTTGCGCTGTCTCTTTTCTGCTATCTAAATTCTTACATGTGATATGCTTTTTCTATTGTATTCTTTCAGTTTTTATATTTCTTAAATTATTTATTTTCTAGTTCAATTTAAAAAAAAAGTTTTTTTTTTATTGTATATTTCAGTTGTTATTTACTAATAAAGTAATTTAATGACTTTTGTTTAAATTATCGGAACTGTGTGCCCATCTTAATAAGAGTAACTTTACATATGCTAATTATTTTTGAAATAAGTGAACAGTCACAAAGACGGCATTTCTGCAAATAAAAGTGTTTTTTTCAACGAATTTGGTTTTTAGACCATCAAAATATGGGGGTAGCTGCAATTTGGAAAATATGACTCTAATAGTTTAGCCAGAAAAATGGCCAAAAGTTTTCGTCCTTTAATGTGAATTTCACATATCCTAAGAAGTTTTTAAGCAAATCAAAAATACCACCTATGGACTGTTGATGTGCAGCCCGCAAGAACCACTAAGCAAAATAATTTTAAAAAACATTTTGAAAAATAAGGCAACAATTTTGAAACCTAGCAAAATTTTAAAGTGCTCAATTTAAGCAGATTCTATTGTAAATCTGCATTGTTTTTTGACCGCTTTTTCAAAGGTTATTCCTATGAAGAAAAGAACTCTATAAGAAGCTGGATATTTTTAATATGATATTACGATGTGTACATTTCAAATTTATGTAATTGCTTTTTGCCTAACTTTAATGTCTCTGGATTCATCATAAATTCTAGTGATGTTTTGGTTGTTATTTTAGCAATTATAACCAGCTCTTTCCATGTGGTTTAAAAGTTTGTTTATTATTATATTGCCACTCGTGAGTTAAAGGTTGCGAATTTAATTTATCATTTTTTGACATGTTTTATTTCTGCCAATTTCATCATAAATTTAAATGCCTTTCGATTTTTTTAAAGGCAGTTATTACTACGCTTTTCCATGTGATTTTGAAAATCTGGTATTTTTGCTACGATATTATTACGAGATCCAAGTTCAAATCGCATATTTAAATTATCACTTTTTGATACAATTAACCCCTTAACTTGTGCGCTCGAGTAAATTCGAGCTCGCCAAACAGGCCAAACTGTGCACACTCGGGATAATTCGAGCGACATTGTATTTTATGCTGCTATAATTTTTCACACTCTAATATAATCAAGAATTGAAAATAACAATGTGAAAGCTAAGAAAAAAAATTGTTTTATTGATATTATCATTTACATAGGATTGTAAGCTATAACACTTATTTACTCACGAATAAAATATAGCTTTTTTCCATGGAACAAAAGCGCAGTATATCAAAGTCTACCAAAAGAAAAGTTGAGCCAGGAGCGATAACAAATGGAAACCTTGTTCTAAAGTGTGTTTTTTTACATTAAAAAATAAATGTTTTTTTTACCGTTTTTTTCCTCAAAAACTCTGTGCATTAAGGAGTTAACCTGTGCATATTTCATCCTAAATATAAGTTGTTTTTCCATCATTTTTTCTTCAGTGCCATATATTTGCAGATACTATTTAGAATTCTGATATTTTAATACAACATTATTGCTACAAGGAAAACTAGAAAAGTGGAAGGAAACTTGAATTTTTAAACTGCTCACTGTTTGTAATTTTTAAAAAAAAATTTTTTAGCTATGGGGATTTTACCGAAAGAAAACATTTCCTATTTAAAATTCCATAAAACCTCTGAAAATAAAAAAATTAGAAATAATATCTGAAGTCTGAAATTGTTATTTAATATGGAATCTAATTTTGTACTATAATAGTTTTGTACTATAATAGTTTTGTACTATAATAGTTTTGTTTTAATCTTTGGTTTTTGTTTGAACTCTATAAATTTTCTTTTAAAATATTTAATTTACTTTTTTGTTACTCATTGAAACACATCTGTATTTTTTTAACACTTCCATTTTGTGACCATTAAAGTTTTTTTTTTTTTTGTTAGAATTTATATTTTTTCTCTCCAATATTTATATACAGATATATATACATATTTTTTTTTGATAAATCAATTATTGATAAAAAAGGTACTTTTTTTTTAAAAAAGCACGTTTTTTCTTTTTTGAATGAATTCTAATAATTAAAAATAATTTTCTGCAAATACCTTACTAAGTTTACTGAAAAAAAATTTAATTCTTAGAACAATAATGTTTACATAAAAATTATGATATTTGCCTCCAACATGACTTGATAGTCCAGTTGCGGCGCAAGTGGTATTTGACTGAAAAGGGTTGTGAATTCCTAACTGAAGGAATTACTATTAGCACTTAATCAATTATTTTATTAGATTGGCATTAGCCATTAAGATTGGCATTTTGTTTGGAAAAATCTGACCATTATTCAGTGTGATGTTTTTTTCCCCACTCACTTTACATGAATAAGTTATCTCAAAAATGTATGCAACCAGTTACCAAAATCAAGGAAATTTGATCTTATCAGTCTGTGAGAGAAAAAGAAATTCCTGAAAAAAGTTTTGAATTTTTTCACAACTTTAATACAGTACGTTATTGTACCTTGTAAAAAAAGAATACAATGAAAAAAAAATGAATGAATGAAAAATACCACCTTGTAAAAAATGAGGACAATTTTTTATAAGGAGGCATTAGTTACTAGACAATAATAGAATTCTTTTATTTAAGAGTGATAGAAACGGCTATTTGTAAAACATGTCCTGAGAGGTGGGGGGGGGTGAGGAATGCTAAAGGGGTTTTCTGTTCATTTTGTCTTTTGGTAGTCATTACTTTCCATGATTGTGTAATTTATTAATAAACATTGAGTATTTTTGCAATAGTTATTTGTCTTAACCTCTACTTTTTCACTTCCATTAAAATGATAGGGTAAAGTTTGGTTTTCTATTTCTTGTTCCTGTCATAATTTCGGGCTCCAGTTTTTGAAAGTAATGAGCCAAAGAGATTAAAACAATCTTCTTCTTATATCTAAAATCATATTTATTCCCTCATTTAGACAGCAGGTGGCAGCACTAAACTATTTGTAATTTGTTTAGAGATATTTCATTTTAAACTAGATGTCAGCACTCATGAAACATGTATATTTGTGATATGTTTCTTGTAATCCCGGAATTTGAAAATAGATATATTCGTTGTTTTATATAATTTTCGTGAATAAAGAAATAGATATTTTTACTTACATTATAATAGATATTTTTATTTATATTTATAGACTGTTTTTTTTCTTCTTTCATTGAGGGGTTAATAAGTGTAACATGTGTTTTTAATTATATGGGAATGGGTGTAAGAAATGAAACTTGTCTGGCTATTTAGTTTTTCTGACCTGCCTTCTGCCGTATGAGACTAGACCAGAAATGCAAGAAAAACTATATATATATATATA
>NC_092208.1:23814172-23839986 GCF_043381705.1 Parasteatoda tepidariorum | reverse complement strand
ATTTTTTTTCTATGATGAAAACACTGCTGCTCACTGTTTGTAATATTGTTTTAAAATTTTTTTAGCTTAGGTGATTTTTCAGAAAGAAAACATTTCCTATTTAAAATTCCATAAAACCTCTAAAATTTTAAATAATGGAAATAATATCTGAAGTCTGAAATTGTTACTTAATAAGGAATTTAATTTTGTACTATTATGGTTTTGTTTTAATCTTTGGTTTTTGTTTTAACTCTGTAAATTTTCTTTAAAATATTTAATTTACTTTTTTGTTACTCATTAAAACACATCTGTATTTTTTTTAACACTTTCGTTTTGTGACCATTTAAAAAAAAAATTTTTTGTCGGAATTTATATTTTTCTTCCTCAATATTTATATACAGATATATATGTACATATTTTTTTTTGTTGATAAATCAGTTATTGATAAAAAAGCATGTTTTTTCTTTTTTGAATGAATTCTAATAATTAAAAGTAATTTTCTGCAAATACCTTACTAAGTTTACGGAAGAAAAAAAAATTCTTAGAACAATAATGTTTACATAAAAATTATGATATTTGCTGCCAACCTGACTTGATAGTCCAGTTGTGGCGCAAGTGGTATTTGACTGAAAAAGGTTGCTCGATCCTAACTGAAGGAATTACTATTAACACTTATTTTATTATCAAATATATTATCAATTATTTTATTAGATTGGCATTAGCCATTAAGATTGGCATTTTGTTTCGAAAAATCTGACCATTATTCAGCGTGATGTTTTTTTTTCCCCACTCACTTTACATGAATAAATTAAAATCAGGGAAATTTGATCTTAGTCTGTAAGCATCTATTACTGCTGTTTCTTATTTTACTCAGTTCTATTCCAGAGGTATTTGAGAAAAAATCATGTGTAAAATTGTTTGTGTTATAAATCATTTCCGATGTGCACGTTAATAATAATAAATTTATAAATTAAGTTTTTTATAGAAATTATTTATTTTTTTGTTTTGATATTTAGTTTAAAATAGTATTTTATTAATGATTAATTAATTTTAAGTTAATGTTTTCTTATTTATTTTGCTATGGAATGAGAAAGTAATTATCATTAAATTTAAATTTTATTTTTATGTGTTGGATATGTTATTTAATTAATTTTTCAATTTAATATGGAATGTTCTTGAGCTATTAACTAGTCTTTGTTTATTTCAATAATACTTTTATAATGCTGAAAAAGAATAAACTTCATTAAAATGTCACTAATTCTGTAATAATTTGTCTCAATATTCTGTTATATTATGGGTTGAGCTGTAAATAACTTCTGCACTGAAAGTATGCTAAAAGAGATACACCAAAACATGTTAGAGTTAAGTTGATCATATCATTTATTTCTTAAAATACAAGAAGGGCGTTTTTCTCTCTCTTAAGAACAAAAACAAAACAAAAAAAACATGTTTTAATTAATTTAAGTAACTAAATGTAAATTTTATTGAGTACGGCACCACAGCAAAATAAATGAATAAATACTAATAATAAAGCCATTGCATCTCATTATAAATAAATAAATAAAAAAAAAAGAACTGTGTCTAAAATAATGGATTAGTAATATATTATTTTTAAAAATTTTAACTTCTATTTTTAATAAATAAGTTTCCTAAATACATTTTTAACAAAATTAAAGATTCTTTGATCATTTATTTAGTCTTAGATCTGTAAAGTTTCAAAAGTTTTCTTTAAATTCATGAATCACCTACAAGACATATCGAAAATTGTCTATTACTCTACCTAATGCTATGTAGATACTGAGGATATCTATTGAAGGACAAGTTTTGTTGTAAATTGATTCTTTTTTAAAAAATGTGATTGCAGAAAAATTAATAATACTAAATAAAAATAAATTTTAAAAAAATAATAATTTGCCTCCACTTAAAAATTAATATTGTTTTACCTGTAATCTTATAATTGTTTTTTTTCTTTCAGGTCCTGAAAAGCTTATTGACAAAGTCACAGGCCACTTGAAACTTCTATGATAGTGTCTAAACAAATGTAAATAAATTATTTATTTGTTTTTATTTTTAGTGTCTATTTATTTAAATTTTTTAAAGGAACATATAAACAAAAGCTACTTTTTATTTTGAACAACTTACATTTGATGCGTTTGAATTTTACATCACAAGCATATGAGGAACAATGCAATAAATAATGGATATGTTTACACTAGTAATGAGTGCATTACAATAAAAGCTCTGGCACTTGACTACAACGAAAAGCACATAAATTTAAGACGTTTCACTCAGTTGCTCTTTTTTATGAGATGTAATTAGTTATTAATGGGTTCCCCATTGGAACTGGAGGATATTGGGGGTATTGAGGAGGAAGTACCCCATATCTGTATCCAAATAGATAACCACAGCAGTCGTACCAACCATACAGGCAGCACCTACTAATGAGAGGTGGTCTGGATGGTGCACCATTCACTTCTACTTCTTGTGCACTCACCAGGAGCAAAAAGCTTAGTGCTACTACAAGTATTTCTAAGAACTTCATTCTAAAAACAGAAAATAGTATTTGTAAGAAAGTTAATTTGATTTTCATCATTTATCAGCAAATAAAAGTCAAATGTATGTTCTTAAAAAAAGACCAGCTGCACACTGAAAGAGCAAGAGGGGTACGGAAGGTACATATAGTTCAATTCCCACACATTCACAATAGTATTCACTCATTAAGGGAGCGAGATGTGCACGTGATAATACTAACCTATGGGTTTTAAATTTCTGTATCATCCTCAATTCTCTCAGTGTTTGGCCTGCATAAGTTTTGCATAGCTAACTTTGCTAAATTTTCAAGTGGACTACTGGAATTTGCAAGTTTCTCATGGTTTAGTAAAAGAGAATATTTCCTGGTTGTTAAAAATATTAAATTTCCTATAATTGGGAAATTGTTTGAAAAATACCAAATGATGTATATTTTTATTGGAGTATTGTGTTCTAAAATTCGAATAAATATAATATTTAATAATAAAATAGACATTTTATTTAGATTTTATTTATTTTAAATTATTAAAAACTGTTTATATTTCATCAGTCTGAATATTTTTTAACCATTAAATTTTTTTTACTATTTAAAATACATTTAATATCTTTTATTTTTCAAAATTAGGAGTTAAAAAATTTAGAAAAAATAATGGTATACATTCATATTCAAGTAGATTTGGGTCTATCGGGAAAGGAGAATTTTGCATTCAATGAAAATTTGTAGTTATTAATATATAGTTTTTGTGTGTTATCTCCTTTTATTGTTTGCAAAAATCTATGTAAAAACTCTCTTTGAGGACTATTTCTTATATGGATCAATCCTCGATGTAAAATTTTTTATTATGTTGTAAGTTTTAATACATTTTTTTCTTTATTTTATCCTGACTGCTATGCTGATCGAGCATAAATTCTGAACATGCATTTTGTCCAAAATGAAGTTAAAAATGAATCTAAAATGAAGTTGTCTTCAAAAATAATGATTATTTATTGATAATGTCTAAGGAAAATATTAGTTTTCTTCATATTGAATTTATTTAGTGAAATATATTGGGAGAGGAAATTTATTTAGTTAACAGTAATATACAGTCGAACCCCGCTATAGTGAAAGGCCTCTTTAGGTATTCTTTGGCCAAGCTTTAAACAGAAACACTGAATATTTTTTAACCATTGAATTTTTTTTTTACCATTTAAAATACATTTAATATCTTTTATTTTTCAAAATTAGGTGTTAAAAAATTTAGTAAACACAATGGTAAACATTCATAGATTTGGGTCTATCGGGGAAGAAAAATTTTGCATTCAATTAAAATTTTTAGTTATTAATGTATAGTTTTTGTGTTTTATTTCCTTTTATTGTTTGCAAAAATCTATGTAAAACTCTCTTTGAGAAATATTTCCTATGTGGATCAATCCTCGATGTAAAATTTTGAACATAAATTCTAATCATGCATTTTGTCCAAAATGAAGTTAATGTATTGTGTTCAAAAATAATTATTATTTATTAATGATGCCTAAGGAAAATATAAGTTTTCTTCATATTGAATTTATTTAGTGAAATATATTGGGAGAGGAAATTTATTTAGTTAACAGTAATATACTTTTATTTTAACAAGAGGGGTTGAAAAAAGATTAAAAAGTGCCATTTCACAATAAACAAATTTTAGGTCATTATTTTCTTTCATTAATTTAGTATTATCTGGCATAAAAATTGCCAGTGTTATTACATATGTAATGAATTAATTTAATTTGACATTAAAAGTGCAGAACAGGAATAACAATATTATAGGTGTAACCATGGTGGCTCAGGGGATAGAGCTCTTGGATCACGATGCGGTGTACCGGGTTCAAGTTCCGCACTCGGCTCTCACCGACCACAGTGCTGATGTAAAATATCATCAGTAGCAGACAGATCAAGGGTTAGAGTCTCTTTGCCGTTAGGCTAACCATGAAAGGTTTTCGTGATTTTCCACTTTACGGTAACGCAAATGCAAGTTAGTTTCATCAAAAAGTCCTCCACGAAGGCAAATTTCTCCCAATACTTGATCCAGGTGTTCCCTTGTCTTCTGCATTGGGTTCCAAATTACAAGGATACGGACTTGAAAACTGGATATTCTGGCAGCTGTTCAATGACCGATGTAAAATAACATATCAAGGGTGAAGCACTGTTTTGGCTCAGGGGATAGAGTGTTCGCTTCTCAATGAATTGATGTAGCTTAAATAAATGCCAGTTAGTTCCATCAAAAAAGTCCACACGATGGTAAATTTTTCCTAATATTTGATGCAGGAGTCCCCTTTTCATCTGGATTGAGTTCAAAATTACAAGGCTACAGAGTAGAACATTAGTAGTCATAAACTCAAAATTGGGTCAGCTGTTCAATGCCGGTTATAATAGGTTATCATAGATGACCACAGCACATATGCAACGATGTGATGAGCTGAGTATTAACAGTGACACGTGAAGACTTTTTGAAAATTTAAAGAATAACATCTTTGTGAACTTAGTCAAATTCAGTAACGACACTACTTGTAGTCTTTATTCACCTGTTTTGTATTATTCACTTACTTTATCATGCTACTTTGAAAAGCAAAAATAAGGAATTTTTTCTATCTTCAAGTAATTAAAGTTTCGAAATTTTTCGCAAGCAGTTTTCTAAATTTACACAATTTTACTCAGGGCACGAAATTTTCATTCGCCATTGGCAATCAAATATTTAAGGCTGGTGAGTAGTTTCATCTTTAAAAATGTTGATTTTAAATTAAAATAGATGCACTTAGATTACTGTGGAAGTGTTTTGAATTCGAGCAACACCCATTTTTATGTATAACCTAACTGATCCAGCATTTAAAGATGTTTGTTAATTATGAAACCAAAGTTTGTTTTATTTATTCTATAATTTTTTCGATCTTCACTACTCTAACTTTCATGGAAAATAAATTTTATTTTTGGAAGCTTTAATTATTAGCTTACAAATAACATTTTCTTAGCATATTGGAAAAGTTAAATGTAGCTCGCAAAAATTTTTTTCTTCTTCACATACTGGCATTTTTTGCTAAAAACGTTGACCTCCCCCGAACTGTTTGTTTCTCTTTCTCCTCTCCATAATATTTATATGTTTTTGACGAATAAAAACTATCTTATTTCTATAATCCATAACTCAAGACATTTTTTGTTTGATAGGGGAGGGGACTGTAATTTATTGAGTAACACACTCTATTAGTACATAGTTTGATTTAAAAAAAAAGAAAACTTTAAATTAAGACTTATTGACTCTCATTCTTGTTGAGATTTCGTAGGAGAATTTTTAAGTTACAAAAGAAAAAAAAAAGCACCAGATTGTTCTAAAGTGTAGACATATTATATTTTTAAAAAATCTATATTTAATAATAAAGTTTATGTTTTATTAATATTTATTAAATTTGATGTGATGTTACTAATGTTTTGTTTTAGTACATTTTTAATCAATTGGAAATATATTTTAATTATCATATGGATTGAATCGGGACCACTCTATTCGGGAGTTTAGTTAAAGCTGTTGAGGAAGTGATTTTTCACCAGTCAAGTGTTTTTCATTCCTTATAGAAAGATCCTTTTGTAAGACAGAATTCAGCAAAAAAAACCTTCATTTTTAAAAAATTAGATCTGGATGCTACGAGACTTACATTGTGTAATATTTCACTATAAATATATTTTTGTTTTTATTTCTTCAGAAACTGTTTCGGATGAAGAAATTTTTTCTCCACTTTAATATTTTTCAGAAAACATATAAATTGGCTTATAAGCCATCTAAGTCTCACATGATTTAAAATACAGTAGGGAACCGATTATCCGGAACGATCGGGACCATCGCTATTCTGGATAACTGATTTTTCCGGTTTTCTGAATCGCTACAAAAAGCCGTTTTTTTTATTGTTAAACCCCACTAAAAATATATATATATATATTTGGAAATAATCTTAAAAAGAAGAAAAAACGATGAAGTAATACACTAATGATTATTTCCAAAATGATGGTAAGGTAAACATCTTTCAAAAAAGAAAGAAAAATCCTAAAATCTTATGAGGAAAAAAACATTTTTTTAAAAAAAATGCGGGNATAGGATCTGTACTGTATATAATAACTAACATGATGTATAAAACTTGATTCCTTTGAAATAATCAACAGTTAGATTTAATATTTTAAAAAAAAATCCAATTTTTTTTTCCAAACATAAAATTCTTTCAATATAATATCAAACAACTTATTCAAAGACTCGAATAGTTCTGAATTAAATTTTAGTGAATTTGAGAAGTAAATTAGTGTTTAAAGTTAATATTTGTTGCTCTTTTTCACTTTTCTGAATCTCTGTGTTTTTGATATAAATTGTGAAGATATATACACAAAATTTAGAAAGTTTGTTATTTTTGTCGTTTTTTATCCATGCAGCATTAAAATTATTCACATTTTGAGTGAAAGAAAATGCGTAATTCTCATTTCTACAGTTGTCAAAATGAAAATTAAACAGAATGAATAATTTTTTAGTATTACTCTTAGCCCAACAAGATATTTCTATTTAATATACCTCAATTATTGTTGGCCATTAATATGAAATCAATTAAAACATTCTATCACTTATATAAAGAAGCATTTTTTAATGAGTTATGTGTTTTCTTCCATATGTAAATCAAAAACATTTTAATAATCCTGTTGTTTATTAAAAATCAGAATAAGGAGAAATTTTTTTTTAAATGAGTTGAAGATTATAATTTGTTTTAAGTTCTTCTTCTGAAACTTTAAGTTGGTGAAATTTATATATCCTAACAACTTTGTAGACTTGCAAATTTAAAAAAAAAAAAAAAAAAATTCGATTAAAATGAAAGCAATAAAAATTTTTTGGTCAGTGATAATAATGGATCTCTTTGATCAATATTCCCAGGGATCCAGTTTCTTTTAATCGACTCCTGTATCCGTCCATGAAAAATCGAAATAATTCCTGTTTCATTTCAGGAATTTCTAGATTGTAACGCCTTTTCCTGAGCTAGATTGTTTTATTTTTTATATAAATCTTAGCAATTTTAATTTGTCCAACTAAGATTTTTATCTTAAAATGTTGTGGTAAATCAAGAACTAAATATTACATTTTATTCGATGTGGATTCTATTATATTTAGAAAGTTTGTGGGAAATAATCGAAATGGAATTATTTTATTTTTAAAAGAACAATTGAATGAAATAATCATTTTTTATTTACCTTTTATTGTCTATTTTGATAATATATATTTTAATTACGATTTCTCCAAATCACCTTCTTTGATTATTTAATATAGATAGATTCTTTATCTAATATTTTAGGAATCTATAAAGTCTAAAAAAATGAAATAAAAAGTTTTTTTATTAATTTTTATGATTTTTTTTAGGATAACTTAACATTCCTGAAAATTTTCGTACGATAACAAAATTAAATATATTTTTTTGTAGGTTTGAGAATGTCTATCTTTAACAACTAATTTCCATACATACTTAAACTAATACGAGGAATTTCGTTAATGTAATTCAGAAGGAAAAAAATAAATTCTGCGTTCTACTCTGTAAAAATTTAATTATGTACTTTTTTTGTAGAAAATGTATAAAGTTTATTTTTAATTAAAACTATTTGCATACAAAAATGATTAACTTCCGTGATATCAAAGTAAATTTAGGGTACTTACTTTTGAGTGTCAACTTATATCAAGGCGAATTTCATTGAACTTGTACCCAAACCAAAAGTTCCTTTTATATATGAACCCTTAGAGGGTTTGTTAGATAATGAGGCATTGACCTCATGTTCCTCACCTGAGACTAGTTCTAAACTAATTTCCATTCTTGTATACTCGCTTCCCCATACTTTCGGTTTGACCTTGAATTATTAGTTATCCATTTGATGTAAAAGAAGAAAAAAAAAACTTTTTTGAACTTCACAAATATTTACGTCACGTAGTTTTCAAAATTAAGTAAGTTGACCTCTAAATTGGAAACGGAAACCTGTTATTAAACGCAGTAAATTAGAGGTCGCAAACTATTAATTGCTTTCTTTCCGATTCTCTTTAAAGAAAGGTTCTTTAACTATAGATTACGACTCTCCTACAAAACTAATTATGGAGTTAAGATTATTATTTTTTTGTTGGGGAGGGGTGAAAAGCTGTACATTTTCTTACTTTCTTTAGTCTCTCACTACCACACTAGTACACTTAGTAAAAAATCAGGAGCAACTTGAATAGCTTTTGATCTAATGATAGTATTTCCCCTTGCACGATGATTCAGGGGATGCTTAAAAAACATATGCAAATTAATTGAAGCAAAAAATATTTGAAGTTACGAGATCAGGTTTGAAAATGTACATATTCTGAAAAAACATTCTCCATTCTCAACAAATTCAGAATTTTGACCGTCAAAATATTAGGGGGACTGGAAAGTAATGTCGTTTTGGTGCATTTTATATTTGTTATCAAGATCTATAATGTATTCACCCTCGTTAGCAACAATCTTTCAAAGCCGGATCGAAAATGATTTTTTTTTTACATAATTATCCAATAGTTATAATTACTTTTCATATTATTTCATACATTAACATGTGCACTGTAATGTGTGTCACTATCATTAAATTTTACTTGTTTTTTGTTACGCTATGATAAATAATATAATTCTCGGGAAACAAAAATTTAAAATTGGGACTTTTTTTGAAGGTTTATTGCCCAGAAAGTATTAGACCAGATATACACTGAGTGGCCAAATTATTATGACCACCCCTTCAGTACGCTGTTGGGCCACCTTTTGCGCGTATTACTGCCTTAATTCGTCTGGACATGGATTCTATGAGATGTTGGTAGGTAGTAGAAGGCATGCCAGACCATGCTCGCTGAACTGCACTTGCCAATTCCTGCAAATTTGATGGTACTGGATCCATCTGTCTGAGCGCCCGTTCAATTTCATCCCACAAATTCTTAATTGGATTGAGATCTGGGGATTGTGCTGGCCAACGAAGCAAGTTAAATTATCCGTCATGCTCTTCAAACCATCTGAGGACAATGTAAGCTTTATGACAAGTAGTGTTGTCCTGCTGGAAGTATCCATCCCCGCCAGAGTACACCATTGACATAAACGGATGTACTTGATCTGCGATGATACTTAAATACCTTTGGGCATTAAGGCGTTGTGGTATAGGAATTAAAGGACCCATACAATACCAAGAGAACATTCCCCATACCATAACGTTGCCACCACCAGCTTGAAGTGTCGTGGCAATGCAGTTAGGGCCATGCTTTCGTGCTGTTTTCTCCATATTCTCATCCTGCCATCTGCGCGATGCATTTTAAATCGTGTTTCATCGGACCACATGACCCTTTTCCAGTCATCTACTGTACAATGTTTGTGCTTCTTTGCAAATTGGAGACGTCTGCGCTTATTTAAAGCAGACAGTAGAGGCTTATGAACAGGTCGTCTGCTTCCATACCCTATACGGTGCAATGTGCGTCAAACAGTCCGTTCAGAGTCGTTCACAGTTTCTCCTTGATTAAGATCACTTGCAATTTGTCGCACTGTTGCTCTCCTGTTGCGTTGTCCAAATTTGGCCAGCCTTCTCTCTGATCGAGCATTCAGTATCCTGTGACGACCACAGGTCTGACGTTGAGACCCGGTTTTTTGCTTGATTGTCCATTCTTTGTACACATTAACAACTGCTGCTCTAGAACACTTCACAACTGCAGCCGTTTTGCTGATACTCGTTCCGACACATCTCGCACCCACAATCATTCCACATTGAAATTCAGTCAAATCACTTTTCTTTCCTATATCTGAGCATGCAACACAGTATAACTAATGACTCACTTGTCCAGCATTCCCGAGCGGCAGCGCTGTGACGCAATAACTCATTTGCATAAAACTCTGAGGCGGTCATAATAATTTGTCCACTCAGTGTATATTGCGTAGACCAGATATATATTTCTAATATATTGCGTGGTATATAATTATGTAATAAAAATAATAATTTAAAATTATTTTTTGCATGCTTTAGTCTTTTAATAAGCGAGTATTTTAACTGTGGGCGAGCGTTTTTTTTTTTTTTAAAATTCTCTTTGTTTCTTAAACCAGGGGTTTGTAGTTTGCAAACTTTTCCAACTTAAGGTTCCTTTACTAGATTTAAAATTGCCAGAAGACATCGTCGTCAAAAATATTTATCTACGGTATAATATTTACTTTATATTCTCTTNGGTACAGGAATTAAAGGACCCATACAATACCAAGAGAACATTCCCCATACCATAACGTTGCCACCACCAGCTTGAAGTGTCGTGGCAATGCAGTTGGGGTCCATGCTTTCGTGCTGTTTTCTCCATATTCTCATCCGGCCATCTGCACGATGCATTTGAAATCGTGTTTCATCGGACCATATGTCCCTTTTCCAGTCATCTACTGTCCAATGTTTGTGCTCCTTTGCAAATTGGAGACGTCTGCGCTTATTTAAAGCAGACAGTAGAGGCTTATGAACAGGTCGTCTGCTTCCATACCCTATACGGTGCAATGTGCGTCAAACAGTTCGTTCAGAGTCGTTCACAGTTGCTCCTTGATTAAGATCACTTGCAATTTGTCGCACTGTTGCTCTCCTGTTGCGCTGTCCAAATTTGGCCAGCCTTCTCTCTGATCGAGCATTCAGTACCCTGTGACGACCACAGGTCTGACGTTGAGACCCGGTTTTTTGCTTGATTGTCCATTCTTTGTACACATTAACAACTGATGCTCCAGAACACTTCACAAGTGCAGCCGATTTGCTGATACTCGTTCCGACACATCTCGCACCCACAATCATTCCACGTTGAAATTCAGTCAAATCACTTTTCTTTCCTATATCTGAGCATGCAACACAGTATAACTAATGACTCACTTGTCCATCATTCCCGTGTTATAGTTATCTTGCCCTCTAGCGGCAGCGCTGTGACGCAATAACTCATTTGCATAAAACTCTGAGGCGGTCATAATAATTTGGCCACTCAGTGTATATTGCGTAGACCAGATATATATTAGACCAGAAATATATTTCAAATATATTGCGTAGTATATAATTAGGTAATCAAAATAATAATTTAAAATTATTTTTTGCATGCTTTAGTCTTTTAATAAGCGAGTATTTTAATTGTGGGCGAGTATTTTTTTTTAAAAATTCTCTTTGTCTCTTAAACCAGGGGTTTGTAGTTTGCAAACTTTTCCAACTTAAGGTTCCTTTACCAGATTTAAAATTGCCAGAAGACATCGTCGTCAAAAATATTTATCTACGATATAATATTTACTTTATATTCTCTTTGTTCAAATTATCCGGACACACAGTGGAACAGATTCGGAGAATCTTAACCTGAGGGATGTAGTAATAAGATTCTGGTCCTTCTTTTGCATTGGATGACAGTCTGCACACGTTTGGAAGGACTTTCCAACAATTTTTAATAGGTGACCATAAGAATTGACTTCCAGGTGTCCACCAAAGGTGACGTAATTGTTGGCAATGGTGATTTATTTTATTTTATAACCGTCGTTGATCAGCCGACTAAATTTTGAGTTTACGATTACCAATGTGTAACTCCGTAGCCTTGTAATTTTGAACCCAATCCTGAAGATAAGGGAACTCCTGATTAAGTATTGGGAGAAATTTACCGTCGTGGTGGACTTATTGATGGAACTAACCCGCATTTGTGTCACATGGAGAGGAAAATTACGAAAACCTCCCACGGTTAGCCTGACTTCAAGGGGACTCTAACCCATGATCTATCAACCATTGAGGGTATTTAATGTCAGCACTGTGGTATCGACCAGCTACCGTTAATCATAAATACCGTATAAATATCGACCAGCTACCGCTGGGATTCAAATCCGGTTACCTCATTAGAAGACGAGCACTTTATCCCCTGAGCCACATGTATCTGGCAATGATAGTGGTCTATTTGGCTAGTTACGTATTCTGTTTTTTAATTCGTCACTAATGGAGCATTCTTATCGAATGCGGTTGCTGCACTTCCATCGTCGTCGATGAAATATGAGAACTTGATTGGTTCAGAGATGCAGTAACTGCCTACGGTGAGAAAGCAAACTATGTTGTTTTTGTTTGATTTAGTTGAAAAACTGAGAAGGCCAGTTCAGTTATTAAACACTCATTTTCTCAAACCGTGATTGTGCAAGTCTCGATGTTTGAATGGAGCAATTATTTTCTTAGTAGCTTCCTCGAAATATTGCCATATAGTTGGGCGAGTAGTACTGTCCATAATGTCCACGTACATTTTAGAGTTCGTGTTTCAAACCACAAGAACCGAACTAGGAAAAACTTCCTGCACCATGATATTATAATGGATATTCAGATAGTTTTAGTCAGATATGGTGAGCTGGTGTACCATTATAAAGCATGTTTTATGTGTGTAAGACTATAAAACAGAAACTATGGAAGTAATTGGTAAAATGTAATTATAGTTATGCAACTCCTACTGAAAACCCTTCAAGTCTTCTAATCGTAATTAATATGATATTTGAATAATATTGTGAATTTGTTGAGATGGTGGGCCTCCGTGGGAGCAATATTTTTCAGCCAAGCCCTCTAAAGTGTGGAGGTAGTGAGTTTGAATCCTTTCTTAACCCTGGATGTAGTATTGTGTTATCTGTTTGTAGCGTATCTACCACTACAAAATTACAACTACAATTCAGTAGTATATAAGACATGATAACTCGATTCTATGTTGGGGTACTTTTTCATAGATGAAGGTTGACATTGTCGATACCTACTCTCCCCACATTGGTGACCTTCGGACGTGAT
Organism: Parasteatoda tepidariorum; assembly: GCF_043381705.1. Classification (NCBI taxonomy): domain Eukaryota; kingdom Metazoa; phylum Arthropoda; class Arachnida; order Araneae; family Theridiidae; genus Parasteatoda; species Parasteatoda tepidariorum. The sequence continues at coordinate 23,826,677 of NC_092208.1, read as the reverse complement.
GTGAACACGCCTACATTGGCAGTAACGCCTACTTCGATGGATGGTTCACATTGAACAGTTGACTTGTTACTTGTGACTGCGACATTAGTCACTTCCTCGCACTTTTGCTACTCTGTCTTGTCTCGATCACACACAACGTCAACCTGCATACACCCGACTGCTAAAGGCAGCACAGGAGCGACTACGACCATGATTTTAATACAGCTCTCATGGACCCGGTTCAAAACCCGGTGACCTTAATCCAGCTCTCCCGGTCTGTCACAAATACAGCAACTAGTGGTATCCATGTATCGAATTCTATCACAGCTATNGGGGAAGGGCCTGAGTTGGAGGGTATGTCTGTTTGTAGCGTATGTACCATTACAAAATTACAACTACAATTCACTAGTATATAAGACATGATAACTTGATTATATGTTGGGGTACCTTTTCATAGATGAAGGTTGACATTGTCGATATCTACTCTCCCCACATGTTCAACAATTTTACAAAGGTTTTTATTGAGTACGCGAGTCTGTATATGTACGTGTAACAACAAATAAAACAAAACAGAAATAAATTAAAGGTTGCGACTCATTACATAACTTTTCGAATAAATCTTGATATAGCTATTTGCATATTTCTTTCGATATTTATTTTAGAGCTCTTAACGACAACTGCTTAAAACCCAATTTTGTAGTGATTTGAAGTGAGAATCGTTATAATTCTTTCACTACGATTCTCATATCTTGCATACGTCCAAAACTCTATCAATTGTACCTTCTCACTTTTATACTTTGAGTAGATATTACTATTAAAGGATTAATATTTGATTTGAAGCACCAATTTCGCGATATCCCAGAGTGTCATGGCACACACTTTGGAAATCCCTGCCTTAAACAGTATTGAAGTTATAAGGAAAGACGCAAAAAGTTTATTTATTTATTGTTACTCATACATATGCTACGCAGGCTTGTTTGATCATATACAAAGATCAACCTAAGCTCTTGTCGAGTTGATATGCAATTAGCATAATTTAGAGAAGGATACTGCACAGGTATATTCAGGGTTTCGGCAGTATTAGAGCTCTAACTTTAGACTTTTTTTTTAAAGGTGCTCTAACTTTTTACCTCTTCCTTGAATTGATAATTGAGACCATATTTTCCAGATTTTGGCATATTTTGAATAGGAAAATATGATAAAATAAAATACATAAATTACTAATATGTTTATTCAGAGAAGATTACTTTGTAACTTAAAAAAATATCGCCTGATGTTATTAATTTGGATATTTGCGGTCTACCCTTGAAATCATTAAAATTACATTTTAGTGCGTGAAAATCCGATCATTCGATAAAATGTCGATAATTATTATTATTATTCTTTGTGTATTGTTTGTAACATTTTATTAATTAGTTTCTGGAAGAAATTTCCTAGTTTCGTCTCAGCAGTTGTTTTATAACACTCTGCCGCCTGATTAAAAGTAAGCATTAGAACAATGTGTATCTGAAGTGTAAATATTTACTTATCGAGATCGTTCTTTAAAAATGGAAATATTTTATAATTGATTGACAAGAGAATATCAGTTTCGCATAAAAAATACTTAAAGTATCTTTAAAACATATTTACAAAAGCTTTTAATGTTAAATGACAGCAAAAGCTAATGGACAAACCAGCTTCTTCATACTTCTGAGCATTCTGTATAGCGGATGATATTGATCACATAATCTATAGTTTACTTAACTTGTCACGAAGGTATGAGACAATCGATTTAATCAATAAAAACACACTTTAAAAATAAAAATTTAGTCAAATGTTATTTCTTGCGTGAATACTTTACTAACGTCTTTAATAATGTCAGTCAAAATTTGTTTAGCGAAGAGCGTAATATATAAAAGATAACCTCTCTTTTAGTGTGTTGTTGCGTTTCTGTATAATGCAGTTGTCGATTAGGAGTTTGGTGGTCGTATATGATGCAAATTGCTTTCAAGAGATTGAATTTTGTTGCTACAAATAAGTACTTCGATTGAAGTTGATGAAGTAATAGGGTACAAGTTCAAAAACAGTACAAACGCGAAATATTTGAAGTACTTCATATTATGAGTACTTCAAAAAAACTTCAATCGAAATGGTAGTAAAGTAAAAATGAATGCATATAAATGCTGAACTATTGATCTTTTAAAAATCTATTCCTCTACCTAGAATAATCAAAGAATTTTTTAAGAAGTTATAGAATTAATTTTTTTTTATATAACTTACTTTCTTTTACGAAGTTTTGGTGAAGTCATCCTGTAATGAAGTTTAGTTTAGTAAGATTATGGAATGCAAAATGAATAATCCAGAGTCCTCTAGCCCCTTTTCATTATATAAGAAACGAGATTTTTCTGTCAGGTTTAATGCGTATATGTAAAAACTATCAAGTTTAAATCAGGGATTTTTCAAACAAAAACATTTTTGAGACTTTTGACTTTTTCTCCCTGTAATCGAAAAGTCTATTCCAGTGACGAGAAAGTTTTAACACTGGCTCTAGTATGATTTATTATGTGAAAATATCGCGTAAAAGTTAAATTATTTATAGACCATATGGATTTTGATTCAATGTAAGAAATCGAGCTTCAGAACTTATATTTGTAATAACATTTTCAGTACATATTTATCTATGGACATAATAACTATAACCCGTATGTAAAGCTTAAAAGGAAAAAATAATTTTTCCTTTGAAAAGTTATCTGAAATGAAAATGACTTTTATCATGTGAAAACACACCGATCTTACTCAAATTTTAAACTGTTAAAATGGTGCGAATATTGCCTTCAAATGAGCGGAATGTTATCCTTGGTGCTGAAATGCAGTTTGGATTTCTGTGGTTTTTTCTGAACTTAACCGGAATAACATTTGTAAAGGAATTGCAGAGGGGTGGAATATGTTACTATTTCAGAGATGCAGGGAAAAAGTTCTTCGCGCTGTTTTTACACACACATCTATTATTCTTTATCTATAGAATGAGTAAGAGAAAAAAATTTGACTATGCATTAATGATAGATTCCATACTTAATACCATTCCTGTAATTTTGTGGTGGATTATGTTTAGAATTAAATTTTCCATTGGGGAATTTCTGTGGCTATTAAAATCTTTAAAGATAGACATTATACCAAAGAATAAAATAATGATGTACATAATAAACACTTTTTTAATTGTATGTTTCATTTATATTCCGATAACAGTTACCATTCGAGCAAGTAAAAATGCATTACTTGAGTTTATGTATTGTTTGAAGGAATTGATGCAGACAATACACCAGTCCGTCTTTTACTCTTTAATCTGCTTAACTTACACAGCTATTTGCTATGAGTTCTTACAATTGTTTAGCCACTTGAAGAATAAGGTAGAGGCTCTTGATGAAGATTTTTCGTTTAATACCTTTGAAGAAATACTGTTGAAAGCTCTAAGAGTGAACAAATGTTTGCTCCTTTTTCAAAAGCTGTTTTATGTGCCAGTGTTTTTCCTTGTATTTATGAATTTCTGTATCATTTCGTACATGACTCTAGATGTTCTATCTGGAATCTCGACTACAATCTTAGGGCTGCTTGGCATCCTTATTGAATTTCTTCAGCCCACATTGTGCATGTTACTGATGACAGAGACAGCTGCTACCATTCCTATTCAGTTAAGATCTCTGAAAAATGCCATTCTCGATATCACAGCAAATAAATTAGATTCTAATTCTCCGCATCGCTGCAAAGACCTTGTCGAAAATTATTTGAATAGAGAAATCATTGAGCTTACAGCGTGTAATATGTTTTCGCTCCAAAGAGGCTTCATAATAAAAATGATCGCAGCGGCATTCGCTCATTCTGTCATATACTCTCAATTGAACCCTCATGACGAGTGTGTGTCTGGTGCAGGAATAGAACACTGAAATGATTCTTCGAATGAAAGATGGACGCTTTCTCAGTTTAAGGTATATGCCCCATTTAGGACATCCAAGTGGACATTCGTTACGCCTCGAATAATTTAAATTGAATAAGCTCATAAAAGTTAGGAATTAAGAATTGCCAAACTCGTGACTTTTAGAAATGCTTCTTTTTGCAGATAATAATTTCTGTTCTTATTATTAATTGCATGGACTACCAAAAGATTATTCCTGAACATGTTTTGCAAACAACAATTATTTTCAAAAAGTCGATATTTGTTTGACAGATCTGAACACTCAATAAAGCTGAAAAGGTCCCGCTGTTAATTTTCGTAAGCAAAATAATAAGAAAGATCTTTAGTCTAATCGATGAGATTTTTTTATAATATTGGAATTTTTAGGAGAAATGGTGAACCTCACATTGTCGAAGTTGTAAAAGCATCCCGTATTAGATGGGTATGTAGTTCATTTAAATGTGACGATGCATATGCAGCAAAAAAGATTTTAAGATTTCTTTTCCAATAGATTTCCTTTTCTAGAAATGAAGAAAAATGGCGTGTAAAATCATTTATTAGATAAGGTGGAGTGGATTCACTGTGGACGTCGACGTAATAATGCAAATGTCTAAATGCGATATCTCAACTGGGCGGTTAGGGATAGTATTCCGGCGTAAGAAGTAAAGTCAAAAATTTAAGTTAAAGTCTATTCTGCACTTGCGCGGAGGTCGCAAAACATTAAAACATTAACGTCAGCATCCTGTACAAACTAATACATAGGTGTACGGTGCTATGAGAGGGATGAAAGGAGTCATAGTGCTGGATAGAGTCAGACTGAAAAAATCTGCAGCTTTTACACGTAACAGGCTGTAGCGCCTAAGAATAAGCCCAAAATCGTTTTCTTTAACTTAATGCTGAATTTGCTCAGACAGTTATGTGCTTGGTTCTTTTTTGAAAAGTAGAAATTGATTGATTGCTTATATCGGATAATGGATATCTTTACTAGCTAATAACCCTACAAAAAATGATCAATAGAAATCAATAAAAACATTATGAGCATCTTTATTTAGCCTATACTGTGTGTCCCAAAACTCACTCAAAATTTGAATTTCGAACCCTTGGTACAAATAAATGTTACCAACGAAAAGAATAAGAAAGTGGGAAGATTCAAGAATATGAAAAGTGCTAGACGAAAGAACAACGCGATTTCATCGTCGAGCAATATTTGGAGCTATATTCATTCAATCTTTTGTGGTTATCGTTATCAGACGTTAAAAAGTCAAAATCTATCTCAATATTCATTTGACACCTTTAATTTGTAATTAAATTGGGTTTTAGTTTACCAACCAGTTTTATTTAACTTTTTTAAACCTAGAAAGATTTTACAATTAAAAACTTTTCTTTTATAAGAGTTGTGACTCATATGATCTAAGTCTTAAATGTATGTACTCAAATTCATATTTTATATACGTTTTGGACATCTATCCGTTGTTAGTATTCAATTTCTGATCTTCTAATAAGGAGCATGTGTTGGCAACTGCTTTTTCGAATTGTCACCCACTTAAACATTATAACCGGTGACTAATGGTAGAAATTTAATATTGTCAAAAATATATCGTGATATTTTTGCAATTAATCTAATTTCTAAATTGGTGTCAATATTTTTGTTATCCAAATAAAATTTAGAAACACTAACAATGATATCGCATTCAATAATTATCGCTTGGTTTAATATTCACGATATTGTCATATTCGATACACCTCTGTATTATCGGCTACCTGTGACCTGTGTAATTCAGAACCTGGCAATGTTCTACTTGTTATCAAACTTGGCTTCATTAATAACCGATAAGTAGTAATTTTTAATCATGTTTAAGATATTTTAAGATAAGGAATAATAATGTTTAGTTTGAGAATTTAAAATTCGTTATCAAAAAGATGTGAACAATTAATTATTATTATTAATAATAATAATAATAGTTGAAATTAAATTGTTTTAGTATTTGAATTTTATAAATTTAAAAGCCTTGAAATTGAAATGCCGTTTGAACGAATAAGAATAAACAGAATTGTCCCGCCGTACAATTGCAAAGTAAGTTAAGTATGCAGTAAATTAAGTTAAGTTAGAAGCCTTCAAATCGAAGTGCCGTTTGAACGAATAAGAATACACGTCCCCAATGCAATTGCAATGTTAAGTATGTAGTATATTCAGTTAAATTTTAAACGGACAATAGTTTAACGTTAAACTTTACTATAAGTTATTAAACTCTTAACTTACGTGTTAAATTTTTTTGAATGTTACGAATTCAATTTGAAAATATAAAACCTTTTATTGATTAGTTCAAGTGTCAAGCCTTTTTAAGTTGGTTCCTACAAAAAATTATTCACCCTGTGTCATATATTTTCTTTCTGATTAACAATGAACATTTTACCAGCCTTTGTGATTTAAATAATTATTTTAATGGAAAACATTAGTTGATTATTAATTTCATATGAAAAATTTCAAACAATACTTACAAATACGTAAAAGAGCTCTATACACTGATTCATAAAATGATATTGTCAGCAAATGACTATTTAAACCAGATTGCGTATTTTTCTCGAAATTGCTAATATAGAATAATAGCATTCATTTTTATAAAATTATCAGGGTTCTAAAAATTCGGTTTAGCTTGCATCTGAGACAATAGATCTAATCAATATAAAAACACTTTAATAATGAAAATGAAACAAAAACTTTTCTTATTGCATCATTCTATTCATTTGACCTTATGAACATTTAAGGAGACTCCCATTGATTTTATGGGAAAATTTTATGAGAATTAATTTAGAAAAGAAAAATTAGCCAGGAGTTAAAATCAAGAAGAAATTTATTTTTGTATTCTTTGCACGATAAATATAAATTAGTTCGTTTTTAATATCTTTAAGAACTGCAAAATAGTGATTTTTGTAGTGATTTTGAACTACAGAGTTAAAAAATATTTTAAAATTTTACATTTTAAACTTAGTAATTAAAATAATAATATTGCCATTAAGAAAATGTTAGCTTTATATAAGAGGTTAAAAATTAAAATTAGCCATATACAATTTCTTTACTTAATTATCAGTCCTAAATTTCATAAAATTCCGATAAAATTTAGAACAATCACACGTTGATCTAATGCTTATCTAACTAAACCTGGTACCATTTTCTCTAACTACTTGAATAACATTATTAACAGTATTGTTAAAGAAGGTTTTTCTTGGATTATCACTAATAAGCAACCGATTTTAGAATTTATTAAACATAATAAAATTAATTCTATTGCGAATTTTGATTTCCAGGATCTTTTTAAAAGCGTTCCCGTTTCTGAACTAAAAGATGTTCTTTTGAATTATTACTATGATTTTTAAAATATCCTTAATTGCGACTTTGATTATTGGGAAATTCTAATTAATTTTTGTCTTTTTAATAATTATCGTTACAATGGAAAAAATATTTTTCTTCAAATTGATGAAATACTACAAGGATCTAATTTTTTGTCGCTCTTAGCTAACTTATTTTTGCATTATTATGAAAAAAATTATACTCTTAATACTAAATTTGTTTTTAGACTTATTGATGATTTAATTATCTTTAATTTTCAAGATTATACTATTTTATTAAATAATATTTGCCCCGAGGAATTAATTTTACTCCGTAATCATGATGATAATATTAATTAAAATTTTTTGGATTTGGATATTACGAAAGAATCTATGATAATCTGCTTTGTTGATTTATACGATAAAAGAAATTATTTTAATTTTAATATAAATAAACCAATTGCTTGGAATTCTAATGTTTCTAATAAAATCTATTTAAATACCATTTTTAATCAAATGAATAAATTAAAAGAATATGTAGTAATGTTTATTTATCCAAAAAGCAAATAGACTAACTCTTTCAAAATTTGATAAAAAAATAATGGATACCCAACTAAGTAATTAAATTCTATGTAAAATCATTGAGTTAATTGTATATTATTGTAAATAAATTTACTAAGTAACTTCTTTGTTAATTTATATAATTTTTACCACGTGCAAATCCATTTCGGGCAAATCTATGGCTAAAATTATGTACAAAACAGGCAATTCACGATTCTTTCTCTTTTCTATTTTTTTCAAATAAAAGTTAATTTTCTAAAAATATTAATTGTCAACTTCTTTAAATTATCCAATATAACATTACCTCGCTCATATCTATTTTAGGATCCATCCTTGGTTACTAACAAATAAACGCACTTCAGTAATGAAGTAAGAACGCTCCATAAAACAGAACACCTCTATTTACGCTTTTACCTCAATTTTCGCTTCTGTTTTCATATTTTGTAATCTGGCAATCTTGTTACGAAGATATTTTAAATCATTCATGAAAAATGTCCTGTTCATGTATGTTCATTTGGATTCGCAATTCGCTTCATAGATTTCGTTTTATGTTAAATTCTGTTTTTTCCTTATATTTTACATTTCTGTTTTAACGTGATATTTTTACTTTATGTGTTCTATTTTATTTTTTGTAAATTCTTTTTTGAGTGCTCCTCACACTATTGTATTGATATATTTTGCTTTGGCTATATTGATACAATATTAGAAAGCACTCCTTTTTTCATAATCGTGTGAGCTGATGAAAAGATTATATACTTTATTTTCCGGATTTTTATAAATATTTTTTCCTTTATCGAACTTTTTTTCCTGATTTTTATTATTTTTATTATTATTTTTCTTTTTCCCTTTTTTCATTGTTTTGTAATTTTTCTATGTTTTTTCTACATTTTGAACCTGTGCAAGTAGAGAGCAGTACGGGTCTGCGTGGATCGCATAAATGGTTTGCGAACACTCCATTTCCTTCCACATACCTCTGGTTACAGCAAACAGACTTTAAAAAGTTGTTATCCTTTCTGATCATTCTTTGCTTTTGATAGAGTGTGATTCTAGTTATCAACGGTATTTTCGTTTTTCAGCTAGATTTCACTATTTTCGTAGTGTATGTCGGATTAAGTTTTGGAGTATCTTTACCAGCAGTTTGAAATTGGTTTATTGAAATATTTGTTTTAATTTGCTTTATGCGCTAAAATATTTTAATTCAAAATGTTTCTACGGAAATTAAATCTGGACGTATCATATGCCAAAACTGACATATTCAAATATACGAGGGTTGTAAATTAAATAGTGGCAACTTAACCTTTAAACTCACAGAAGGACGGGTATGCGCAAATTAGATATGGGAGCTGTGAGGTGGGGCTGTTGTCGATGTGTAGAGTGCAAAAAACAGTCGATTTGCTTAGAAGGGTAGTTGTTGTGTGGCGTTAAAGTGAGGAGTTTCGTTTCCATCGCTCTAAAGCATGTTTTCACAAGGTGATCAGCGGTCGTGGCTTACAATCGAGGTTACCCGTGGCAAAAATGCAACAGAATGCTATCGAGGATTAGTGGAAGCTTTGGAGCAAATGCTTTACCATATAGGACAGTAGCACGATGGATTCAAGCATCTCGTCTTTTTTCGTCATTAAGCCTTTTCACAGCATGCTTTAGAGCGATGGAAACGAAACGCCTCACTTTAACGCCACGCAACAACTACCCTTCTAAGCAAATCGACTGCTGCAAATCGACGGATCTACACATCGACAACAGCGCCACCTCACCTCTCCCTTACCCTATTTACGCATGCGCGCCCTTTTGTGAGTTTCAAGGTTAAGTTGCCACTATTTAATTTACAACCCTCGTAGATTGATCAGCAATTTTTAAGACATTGTTAAATAATATGATTCNCTCCCATACCCTATTTGCGCATGCCCGTCCTTCTGTGAGTTTCAAGGTTAAGTTGCCACTATTTAATTTACAACCCTCGTAGATTGATCAGCAATTTTTAAGACATTGTTAAATAATATGATTCGTTTTTAAATTTCTAATAAAATATTGAGCATAACGTAATTAATTAAATTTTCAATTCTTGATTATCAGAGTAATAAAAAATTTGTAAATCTAATTAACTTCTTAAGTTCCTGATAAATAATTGTTTCTATTATTTCTTCTTCTTTGAGTCTAAGCTTGCGCCAATAAAGCTTCAATTAATACTGATTAGCCACTTATTGCTACTCGATTAAGGAAATATGACTAGTTAACTTAAACAATCAACTAAAACTATTAAATGATAACCCTATATTGATAAGGAGAAAATTAGAAAAAAAAATGGTTTTATTTCTTTAAAGTAAGTGCTCAGAAATGAATAGTACTAATAAACAATGTAAAGATGAAATGCGTCATGGTAATAAAAGCTTGTGAGAATATTATTTAACTGTCATTTTCACCATTCGCCAATTTCAAAAGATCTTTCGTTATCCAGCCCAGTTTCTTTGAACTCTGAGATGTAGAATCTAGCGACTCGTGTCCTGATGCCAGCGATGGTGGTATGAACAACTTTTTGCTAAAGTCGCTATGTCTTGGGTCTAAGTTGGATGGTCTTGAATTGGCGTCCAAAGCTAAGTGCGTTTGCTTGTCTGTTGTCACCAGTTTCTCAGGAGTCGACCAATGTTTCGTAAAAGCTTCGGACAGCTCGTCGTCCTCTTCATTCGGACTCTTGACCATGGTGTCAGCCTCAACGTAACCATCAAACTCCTGTTCTGCCCTCAAGTAGTTCACAGTCGGGCCACCAAAGGAAAGCGCATCTTTTTGTGAATCGCTATTTGATGGACAACACGGGACGGTTGATACAGCGTCGCTTTGGCAGTTTTTCGAGCATATAACACCTGATTCATCTCGGACAAAGTAAGCTATTTGTGTTGGGATGGCTGGATAGTGTGGCCTAGGTGTAGTGGATTTGGAACCTCGTCTTGCTTCTCCGCAGCATTTAAAGAAGTAAAAGCAGCAATGGTAATTTTGGTCTTGGTTGTTGGTGAAGCAGGTAGAGCAGAAATAAGACTTGCTGAAGTCGTAAGGATCTAAGGTGAATCCGAGCGAGATTTGAACAAAAGTGAAAATGAGGTGAACAGAAGTTCTCATTTTTTTTTGGGCTTGGTTTGGTGTTGCAAATTTGGTTTCTATCCTTTTTCCTTGTAAATTCTAATTTACAATCAGAACTGAAAAAAAAAAGAAATTTTTAATTGCTTAAAAATGCATTGAAAAATTTAAACTGATGCAGAAGATTGTAATTTTAACTTGTCTTTCTTTTTGTTTAACTAAAAATGGCTTATTTGAAATTTTCAGACTAAAACAAGCTAGGACACTTAAGGATAAAGTGAGGACAAAAGGGTTTACTAAGGTCACTGAAGAGGCTTTTTTCCCTAGGGAGTAGAAAGATAAAAAACATATGTATTTACATTTACATGTTATCCGTGTTTTGAAATTTTTAGTTAGCTTAACTGATTATGAGTAAATTTTGTGAAACAAAATGTCCTATTGCCAATGATGTGACAGACGCGACAACTTCATATCAAGCAAAGATGCATGGTGGTCTGGAATGAATAAAAGCTGGCTGAAAATCTAAGCGTTTTGATAAACTAAATATCATGTAATTCGTTTGGTTTTGGAGAGTCACTAATGAAAGATATAATGTCAGATATGCAAAAATTATTGTGGTTAATCCAGTTTGTAGGTGAAAAAGTAAATTTCGATATTCGTAACATTTCAATAAATGAGAATCTAGTTATTCGGTATTTGCGATTGCGATTAATATAAAGGCAATTAATAAGCATTTAAATGCGGATATGGGAGTTTTTAATGAAATAAATTTAAAATTCTTAAGTTTGAAATTTGGAAACAATTGGCATTGAAAAATGTAAATTTTTTTTATAGAGGAAACGGATAAAATATTGTATAGATTTCAAAATATCGAGAATGAAATTCAAAATTTACTTATCGTGCTTGTTATATCACATCCCGAGAAGAAAAGTGACACAATTCAAAATACAGAAATTTTGAGGTTAAGTAAAAAATACGTATAAAGTGCCCCATCAAGCTCAAAAATTGTCACAATTCTAACACGTAATCTGAGGGCAGTTGTGTCAGTTTTGTGTCTAACTCAGAATAAATGTTATAGTATTCTTTAGGTAGATTTTTCTTAAATGCTGCATTTTAGAGTTACGACACAGTTCTTGCCGGAGTGCGCTAAGCAATCAAATTTTTTTTAAATTTTCTTTATTTTTTTCTTAGATCGCATAAATAACTGTAAATATGCTTCCATTTCTGTAGTCATTTAAACTGAAATTATTTTTATCTCTATAAGATTTATGATATATACTACTAAATGAGAATGAAAATTCATTATTTAGTTTGGAAATAATTATTCTGATTGCTGGTTACTAACTTTCAAATTTTTATCTGGAATTAGTCTTGCAAATAAGTTATGAATTGAATTATTCCATCTGCTGTAGAAGTTAATTGTTCGTTTACAAAGCTATTTGAATATTCATATGGCTTTGCAAGGAATTGTTGTATGCCTGCAGTAATAAAAAAATATGTATTTTAGAATAACTTTTAAAATTATTGCTTTCAACTGACTTAGAGATAAATTAAAATAGCCCCATAACCATATATGGCAGTACTTTTACTTTCGTTACTTGTACCGCCGGTACAAGTAAAAAGTACGTATACTTTTATGTA
>NC_092208.1:23770144-23814070 GCF_043381705.1 Parasteatoda tepidariorum | reverse complement strand
TTTCATTTATCAGTCAAACGCACCGGATATATTTTATAATGTTAATTTTTAATATATTTTGGCACAAATATGCGTAGCTGATTGCTTTTTGTTTTTCATTGTATTTACTTTTCTTTACAAGAACAATGCAATTTTACAGCTGTCAAAATCTAGCAATATTTTTCAATTCAACGAAGTTTCTAAAAAGTTAGAAATTTAGATACACATATTTTTAAAAAGTCTTTATGAGCAAGTAAAGGAAATTTTTTTTTAATTCTCTTTATATATTTGCATTTGTTAAACATTACATTTAAAAGGAAAAATCTGTCAAAATTTCTAAATTAAATGAGAGGGTCTGTTTTTAACCATAGCTCCCGATAATAATAATAAAAAGTCTAAAATCAATCTGTTAAAGTAGAAGAAAAGCAATACAACATTTTTTCTTTGTGATTATATTGTTCTATAGAAATTTTTTAATAACTTTTTTTCTTTTTTTTGCATTTCGATGCAGATCATTGTATATCATCTTTATTCGTATCTTATATATGTCTAGATTAATCAACACAAATGAAATTTTTGAGTCAAACGCACGGAGAATATTTTTCCATTTTAATTTTTCATATTATTGCGTGCAAATATGCGGAGCTAATTATTTTATGATGACACTCCTTTAGAATATTAGGTTCTAAAGGCTTAGTTTTTGTGGTGCAAATTTATGAAATTAATTTCTAAAATGTGCTTTGTGCTGTCAAAGTTTTAATGTTGTACCTTTAGGAATAAATTAAAATCCGACGGCGCAAGGTAAGGTGAGTATGGCGGGCGGGTCAATATCTCCTACCCTCCGCACAATTCATAAATTTGTTTCAGGACTTAGCCTTCCTATAAGTCGGTATATCAAAAATACCTGATTTTTAACTTAAAAAAACACCTTTGGTTTTCACGAACTTCAATTACGCTTGGTTAACATCGCAAATGTTTTGGTAGCAAACTGTCTTGTTACTGTTCTTGTGAAATTAAAAAAGCATACATTGCTAATTATTGGGCTTTGGCTGCCAACTGCCCCATAATTTTCAATAGAAAAAAATTGTAAGCCTCCAACTTTAATACATTTTTGGTTCATCTTTGAGGTACACAATAATCTGATAAATGAAATACGAATTTCGAAATGCTTAAAAAAAAAAGCATTTTAGATCACAATTTTAAAAATAACATGAAGAACTATTATGCACATTGTTTTTTTCTGAAAAAAAATATTTTAAAAGAAAATGATTAGTTTTATTTTTAATTGTAAACATTGCTGAGCATTAAAGTATGAATATTTTATACACAGAATAAATAAAAAATTTAAAATTTTATAAAAATTGTTTAGAAGAATTGTAGTAATTATACGTATTTTTTGAAAAAAAAATTTGAACAGTAAAGTATGAATATTTCATATTCAAAATAAATTATGATTTGCTAAATCTATTGTGTAATATTTTCAGATTAATTCAACATTAAAAATATTTGTTTTTTAAACTCTTGAAATTTTTTAAAAGTCAACAAAAAAAAGAAATAATTTTTTTTATACTTATCAAATGATATCTACAAACAAATTCAAAATAATGCATGTCTTTTAAAAATACTTCAAAAATGTGCTCTGGTTCCCTCTATTAGCAGGGCACAGCAGCCTTAAATAACTATTGCGTTATAACATTAAAATATAACTGTCCATACCATACATATTATATTTAGTTGATTCTTTATCGTTTGAAAAAGCTTTGTCTATATTAATGTCTTTGTAGATTGAGTGCTAATTCCTTAATTTCTCTGGTTAGATCACTTGGACTCGTTTGATTTCTGAGAGAAGGAAAAAAAATAAAAATAAACATCTAGAAATCGAGTGCTTGTTTTTATTCGAGTTGGGGAGGGGATGCTGAATAAAGGAACATATCATGTCATTTTGGGTCGTTGACCTAAGATTAGGTGAAATTCTTCTCAATTCTAAACAACTTTCTGAAAGAAAACAAACTACACCTTTATGGAATCCTGTTTTTGTTCCTTCAGGTGTCGTTCATTAGTCTTGTAAAAAAAAATGTGGATTAAACTTACCCTGTCACGAGAATATGTCCCGGATGATAGTGCAAATGAATAGAAATGGAAAGTACCTCCTCAAATTAAAGCGTCGCGTCCTTGCTAGACTTTTTTTTTGTATACATATTCTTACCCTCTTCCCAAACCGGATTTCGACAGCTGCTTTGATTATTTGCTACCTATCTTGACCATTTAACAAAAAAATTCTTATTATTCTCTTCGTTACTTTTATGTTTAGAACTCAGAAAAAGTTCTCTTTTCTGTTTTTATTTATTTATTTTTTGACTGAATGCTGCAAAATTTTTATTAGTTAGCATTAAGGTTATTTTCCCTTAATATTGAACACTAAGAAAACTCAAAATATTTTAATACCTGTTAAATAGACATAGAGAAAATGTTAAATATTTTGGAAAATCTTGTTTCAGACAATATTAAAATAAGGAAAACTCTTACTTTTTCAATCAATAAAATATGGGAAAACATACTGTTTAATCAATGTTAAAATATTGGAAAACTTACTGTTTCAATCGGTATTAAAATATAGAAAATACTTATTGTTTCATTCAGTCTTAAAATAAAGGAAAATACTTACTGTTTTGATCAATGTTAAGAAAATTGAAAAACTGTTACTGTTTCATTCAATGTTAAATTATAGTAAAATTTACTGCTTCATTCAATGTTAAAATATAAGAAAACTTTTATTGTGTCATTCAATGTTAAAATATGAGAAAACTCTTTTTGCTTTAATGACTGTTAAAATTTAGAAGAACCTCTTATTGTTTTATTCAATATTAAAATATAGGAAAACTCTCACTGTTTCATTCATTGTCAAAAACTAGGAAAGCTCTTGCTGTTTCATTCAATGTTAAATTATAGGAAAACTCTCACTGTTTCAGTAGCAGAATTTCGTGAAAATCGTTTAATATGATAATATACTTATTATTGGTTTATACAAAACGTACAAACAACAATTGTTAATATACCAAATGTAACAATATTCTGATTACAAACGTTATAACTGTGATGTTCACCATTATCTGTTACCACTTGGAAGAGTGAAATCACATGTTCAGTGGTTCAAAGCAGCAAAGTAGTATACACGGGGAAATGTTGCGTTCATGGTGTGCTATGCTATCTTTTGCACATGTGGCGGAATCACGTGATGTTATATCCATGAAGTATCCTCAAAATTATAATACTATTCAAATTAGAAATTATTTTTTCATTACTATCAATATTTAATCAAATTAACTTTTCAGCACCTTGGGTTTTCATTTGAGGACAGTTGTTTTTCCTCAAAAGAATAAAAACTGGTATCACCATTTTTTATTCTTTTTCACATTATTGCATTTCTTTTTCACATCATTTCATTTCTTTTTCACATTATTTCATTATTAGCTTTAATCTTGAAAAAACAAAATATACTTGCCCACTATAAAATATCAGTAGTATATAGCTCCTAAATTGTATCCTTCATCATAGAATTGTAACTTTTTTTAAAATCTAAAGTGGTAGCTAATGTGATAAAATGTCATCTTTATCTAAATTTTTGCGTACCACCATTTTTTACATAACAGTATTTTTTTTTAACCTCATATCAATGTAAATGCCGGAGGTTAATCTATTAAAACAAACAGTTAACTAATAATGTCATATTAAGCAAAGTTATCTAAATTTTGCACTATCCTGAATTTTGTGAGAAAAAAAAACTGAGAGTCAAATATTGTTGAAAATATTTTTTTAAAAAAATCTTTAGCTTTAAAAATGTTAAATGATGAAAAAATTTATAGAAACAGTATAATAAAATATTTTATTCCTTCAAATTGTATCTATGATCATTGTGTTTTATCATGAAAGGTAATTATTTATAAGTAAAAGAAAAAAATCTGGTCAACTAAACGTGACGCGAAATGTGAATTTAATTTTACTGGACCTCAGAATTTTTTAATGGAAAATTATTTTACTGGAGCTACTCATAAAAAAAAGATAAACTTGAACCAACTAAACAAAACGTTTATTATAAGAAATCTTTTCATCTATTTCGTTACTAAGATAGTTACTTACTAAGCTTAATTTGCTACTTAATTTCTTAATTACTTGCTAAGTTACTTTGCTAAATTACTTGCTAAGCTTCATTACTTACTTGAGCTTAATTCGCTACTAAGCTTATTATTTCGTTACTAAGCTAGAAAATTTCTACTATACATTTTTATGAAAAAGTAGCTTCTAATTTCTGGGATGTAATTGGAAAGCAAAAGTTTGCAACGGAATGTTTATTATAAGGAAAATTCCCCTTATTTCATTATGCCTTTACAAATTTTTCATAAGTTTTTTCCCCGCAGTTTTAAATTTAGACACAAGGTCTTTAAGTATCGATAGCCTATATGTATTTAAGACTTCTTTTTAAACGCAAATTTTTTGAAACCAAAAATATTTGGGGTAAATGATATTTTGAAAACATAAAGTTTCATCTTAAAGTTTGTTTCTATCTATAATTAATTTTAAATGAGTGCAATGATGAACTGGTCTGAAACAAAATGGAAATCCTTACTAGTCCTATCTGTTATTAGTAAAAACTATTCAAATAATATCAAAACTATAGTAAATGTAATAAATAACCAATCGTTACGCATTAAAGTTTTTAAATTGATAAAGTTTAAAAAGTAGTTTTAGTACACAGTTTATAGGTGGAATTTTCTTCTAAATTTGAGATCTTGGGTGAAGTCAAGAAAAACGAAAGAGACTCTAACCACCATACCGGCTGGGTGGCAGCATGTCGTATATCAATGCTTTTTTTAAATCAAGATCAAATCAATTATTGCATCTATCATTTGCATCTTCACCTATAATTTTATTTTGCCCCTAATATAATTTATTCACCTATAATTCGCAGCTTCGAAAAATATTTGTAAATCATTTCTTAAGAAAGTTTATAATGCATCATCTATACTTTAATATTAAGCTGCTAAGTGAGAAAAAAATAGATTATCAGAAATCTAAGGAAAAATAAAGAAACACAGTTCAAAGATTTAAAAAACTATGCAATTCTCTTCAAATGATAATGATACATTCTAAATTCTTCAAACACCAATCTCACATATAACGAGACTTTAAATTCAGTAAATAGCTAACACTGTTACTCTAGACTAAAGTTCTGATGTATTCCTGTTGAGTATGGTCCAAATCATTGTTCTCAAGGTATTTGTTGCAGCAGACGTGATAGAGGGCGCAGCAACCCGTCTTGTGAGGCTTCGAAAAGAAACGGCATGTTTTTTTGCACAGGAGTTCGTCAATTTTCTTGAGCCACCCTTGACTGCTCACAATCTCGAACGCAGTGCTCATGAAAAGTAAGAGCGCAGTGAGTGCTGCAGCCTCTTTCATGCTATAAAAAGTAGACATGAAATAATAAAAATAATCATAAAAAAAACAATGTAATGAGCCCAAATAGAACTAATTAAAAGACAAACAATTGTTTTAATACCATAATTTAAGCCTGAAAGTTGATAAACCAACACCTTATTCTGTGTATTGGTATAGATGATTATCGTTGCTTATAGTGTTGAAATACCTGATAATACCTAATGGTTTTGATTTCTAAAAATCTTATAGCCATTTTAGCATGCATCTGGCCAACACCTTTTAGAAGAGAGAAGGCTTCAGCACTGATCACTTTAGTAGTCCGACGTAACGAACATAAACCGCGCAGTGGAGGCGAAATAAGAATGATGCCACTATGTTCGAGCTACTAAGCTGTGCAGTGGTGGTCAATACGAAAGATGTCTTTACGTTTTGACTACTAAATAATCAAATTTCTTGTTTATGGTAATCCGTGCTGAGGCCGTCCCTTTTCTTGGAGGTATAGATTTCATTTGAAATTAAGGTGAATAGCTGTGAAGAAAGAAATGCATCTAATATAGATCTTTGGAAGTCACTCATCATCACATTTTTATTCCTGCTTATTGTTACCTCTAACTTTTTTTCAGCTTGATTGATTTCAGTACAAATTATGGTTTATAACTCTTCAAAAGCTACATAAATTATTATTTAAAAATGGGTGGGCAATGAAGCAGAAAACAAAAGACATTACATGAATAATTCTATGTCTTTTTTTTTTATTTAATGAAAATAAAGTGAATATATAAAAATTTAGAATGCATTTGAAAACTTATTAAAGGGGTATATCTTTATAATTCAAAATGCTAAATTAGTCTAATTAAATTAAGGTTTTCAACCCGTGTCCCTTTTACGATTTTCCAATCCAGTGGCTTTCAATGATACTTCTCTCATTTCAACCATTTTTTTAAATATAGAAAAACATGATTTTTGAATTTGTTTTAGTTCCAGTAACAAATTTCAAAAGAAATGAAAGCTTGTATTACAATTTCGACCTACAACAACCAATAGGAAAATTTCCAAAAAAGAGAGCGAGTCATTAAAGACCGTTTGCATTGTGGTTTAGCGGTCCTTTTAAGCATTTTGACTGAATAACTGAAAAGCACTAAACCAGAAAACCCTTTAGAAGAGCTTTTTAATCATCATAAAAATCAGTTCAACATGGAATCATAAGCATCTCGACCTATAATTTGGCAAAATTCTGCTGTAAGGTGTGCAATTAAGGTGTTGAATTTAATCTTAAGTTAAAGCCTAAAATCGTGTAATCAAGGTTAAGATGTATGTTAATTCTGTCCTATTTAGCACCATATTACAGTTACAGCAAATATGACAGACATTGGTTCTGCATGCTCTAAACTCGTATCAGTGTAGAAAACCTAGACAGTCAAGGAAAGCAATGGAAGAATTACGAGAATATCCTTCAGTTTGTAATTTATTATTTATATATCATGCAATATGGTTCATCATCCTATTATCTCACTCCAATACGTTAGTTTTAAGACTCAAAATGTTTCACGGAGGAGGTGATATGCTGCAAATACTCTAACCAAGAGCATCAGATACATACTCTTCAGTCATTCAGTTTTGGAGATCTAGCTGGTCATTCAATTTTCTAAATATCTTCGGCTTCAATGCTTTCCCCGATCAATTAACAAAGTGTGGGCATGTGTTATGATCGGTAAAAATTAACTTAAGACTAAAAGTGCCTCTGAATAATCTTATATAGGGCTCTTATATCTTTGGCTCGTACTTCAGGAAAGTCTTTCTTTTACTTCAAATCAAAAGAAAGTGTATCTGAATTGGTGAAGGCAATCTCAAGCGTGAACACATGAGCAAGGGACATACGATCACAGCTGAATGTATATTTAGTCTGTACAATGTTTCTTGACGCGTTCACATTTGGAGAAAATCAGAAACTAGGTACGTCTTCCTTCAGGGAAGCACCTTGTCTTCTTTGAGTTGTAGGGCTGAGATCTTGGAGCTTAATGCAAGATTGTCCAGAAGCTCATTTGACTTTAGTTGATTTTCATGGAAGCTTGAAGCGAAAGATGTTCTGGGGATGGAGTGGCCAATCATATCTCCAGACTTGACTTGACTATCATAGATACTGTCTGGATGTTTATTTCAAAGCAATACAAAACGAAGAAATTTTAAACGAAAATACTCTGTAGTATTTTCGTATAAAAATTTTATTTGGTTCGGTTCATTATTTGTTGAGTTAACCACAAAGAATGTTCATAACTTTTAACAAGTGCACATTTAAAATCTTTAGGATAGTTTTCTCAAAAAAATTGTGTTCTTTTTTTTATCAATTTCAAGAAATTCAAACTACAATTTTGAAAACTGTTTTTAATATTGTTTTTAAAGAGGGGGCTCAATTGTGGACCAGGGGCAGACGTGGACAAATAGATTATTTCTGTTACACTTAAAAGTTTTCTATAAACTTTTACAGACTGACAAAACTGTGTTATATTTTTCAAGACAAGACACTAGAATGTTAAGCTACAAATTTAAAAACATGTTTTTTTATGGTTTAAAAGTAACTTCTTAATTTTTGCTTTATTGGCAGTTTTAAACTATGTTTATTGATCGTTTTTAACAATAGGAGGTATTAAGTTATGAATAAGTATATTTTACTACACACTTTTTTTATGACTTTTTTGATTAACAAACAATGAACTTATTAGAAGAAATGGACTAGTGGATACACAGGGACCTGTGGTGGGGCTAGTGCGGACAGATCTATATTATTACAGCTCCTGTGATTCTAAAAAAACTTTTATACTGATAGTAAATTCACGTTAAGGCTAGAAGAAATTTCTTTTTTCTAGATATCACTTTAACCTTTAAAAGTCTAATAGTCCTCAGTTTTCCTACTGATATATATTTTCTTAAGTTTTCTCAGTTTTCTACTGAAATATTATCCGTTTTCCCACTGATATATTTTCTTATAGGTTTAATAAATAGTGATTGTAATAAGTGTATTAAATTAGTCAAGTTTGTTTTTTATTCGTTACGTATAAGAATTACTTAATACAACACTCCGGTTAAGATCTCTGTGATAATAATATGGGTTAATTATTAACGTATCTCTAGTCGTTTAATAAATTAGACAAATTTAATAAAACATTTTCTATCTTTTCAATCTTTGTTTAGTAAAGCATTCCTAATACAGCTCATTGTGAACGGCGGGGTCATGGTGGTTAAGGCTTCACTATTTCATGACCTACAGTATGATTGTGGCAATGTGATCAGCACTACGTTCAAGCCACCTTTACCTCCCAGACAAGCTAGTACCTATCGATCTGAAGCTGGATGGGCTGTAAGTCTTCACTGGGGATCGAACCCCTGTTCTTCGTTATGTCAGCTCAGTTCCTTAAAATCAAGAGTACTTAGTTCCTGTAGGGGAGAGTGTGGTCAATTGTAACAGGGTACGATTGTAACAGAGCAAAAATTTCGAGTGTCGAGTTCTAGATTTGGTTCCTAGGTGGCGCGCAAGGTGTATTTAATAAATCTACATGTACACCCCTGCTGGCAACCATTTTTATGTACTTTAGAAAGAGTTACATCACAAAAGATATTTTCACGCTACTTAAGTACTTTTCTTGGTATTAGAATATTATATTGTAACAAAGTAATTTTGTTTAAACAAATAAAAATTATTAACTGAATATGTAAGTGGACACCTTAATTAACATTTAAAAGCAAAGATTATTTTTGTTAATTAACTAGCATTGTTTTTAACAAATGAAGCTGAAATGGCGTCTTGGGGACGATTGTAACAATAAGTAAAGGGACGATTGTAACAGCTGAAAATAAATAATCTTATGTTTACAAACCATTACTTAANTCAAATCAATACTTGTCCACACATAAACAACACATAAAAGAAAACATGTGTTTAAATTTAAGGGAGAGGCAGGGCCTGATTATCACCTAGGCCCAATAGGCATGGGCCTAGGGCCCACACTTTCTGGGGGGCCTCAAAAATTAGTAAAAAATACTTTTTCTAATTTTTGAGACACACAATATTACTTCTATTTAAAAAAAATACTGAAAGTAACAGTTTATCTGAAAAAAGGCATTTTTTATTTCAAATTTTCTTCATATTGTGATAAACCAAACTCGTATAAACATTGCACTAATCAAATTCGGCTGAGCGAGTACAGCTGAATTTTAATTGGTGCAATTTTTACTCCAACGGCTTGCAATGCAAATGCAACGAGAATGCATATTTGCGA
Organism: Parasteatoda tepidariorum; assembly: GCF_043381705.1. Taxonomy (NCBI): domain Eukaryota; kingdom Metazoa; phylum Arthropoda; class Arachnida; order Araneae; family Theridiidae; genus Parasteatoda; species Parasteatoda tepidariorum. Next base: position 23,804,384 of record NC_092208.1, on the reverse strand, counting down.
ATTCTCTTATAAATGATTAGTGTCAACAAGAACTAAAGGCTTATTCTTAACAAATATGTAAAGTTGTAGATGGAAGGCTACAATCTTTAAAATAATTCAGCTAATCAGTAGATTTTTAGCAAAAGCACTGATTTCAATTGTTTGTGGTCATCAAACTATTTTTACGCTTCGTTGTTTTATATTTTGCTTTAATATTTAGATACGCAAACTTTATCTTAGAAATATAATCTTCAATTGTCTGCTTTCAAAATTTTTTAGAATGTTTCTCTTGAATCATGCAGTTCAATACATTATTTTTATTGTTAGGATTACTCTTCAAAAATTTAATTTCAAAATATTTTGTTAGGGGTCAGGAAAATTTTGTGGACCTTGGGCCTGAATTGGTCTTGATCGGTTCCTGAATGGAAGCGAAATAAAAAAGATGCCACTATGTTCGAGCTACTAAGCTTTTTTTTTCTTTTCTTCCAGACGTGGACACGTACCTAGGTTTGCAAAATCCTTAACCGTATAGTCCACGTCTGGACGACAGTCTAGCTCGCACAAAACTCGGCACATAAATAAACCATTACAAAATTCATAACTGCACAATACAGATGATACAGATGACAATAAAGATGACAATAATTCGTATCATATTAGTTAAACTTATTTTTAAAAAAATTTGAAGCAAAGAAAACAATAAATGAAGCGAATAGCTACTATAGCTCCGAGCTACTAAGCTGTGCAGTGGGGGTGAATACGAAAGATGTCTTTACGTTTTGACTGCTAAACAATCAAATTTCTTGTTTATGGTAATCCGTGCTGAGGCCGTTTCTTTTCTTGGAGGTATTGATCAGGCCCGTATAGATTTCATTTGAAATTAAGGTGAATAGCTGTGAAGAAAGAAATGAATCTAATATAGATCCTTGGAAATCACTCATCTTTACATTTTTATTCCTGCTCATTTAGCTTTTTTTAGTGTGATTAATTTTAGCACAAATTATGGTTTATAACTCTTCGAAAGCTATTATTTAAAAATGGGCGGACAATGAAACAGAAAACAAAAGAAATTACATGAATAATTCTATGTCTTTTTTTTCTCTTTTTTTTTACAAAAATAAAGCGAATATATAAAAATTAGAAAATTGTTTTAGAATGTATTTGAAAACTCTTATTAAAGAGGTATTTCTTTATAGTTTAAAATGCTAATTTAGTCTAAAGTAGGGTTTTTAACCCGTGTCCCTTTTACAATTTTCCAATCCAGTGGCTTTTAATGACCCGCTCTCATTTTAACCATTTTTTTAAATATAGAAAAACATGATTTTAGACTTTTTTCTTAAGTTCCAGAAACAAATTTCGAACGAAATAAATGCTTGCATTACAGTTTCGACCAACTACAACCAATAGGAAAATTTCCAAAAGAGAGAGCGAGTTGTTAAAGACCGTTAAATTGTAGTTTAGCGTTCCATTTGGCATTTTGACTAAAAAACAGAAAAAAACGAAACCAGGAATTTTTATTATCATAAAAATCACAGTTCAACATCGAACCATAAGCATCTCGATCTATAATATGGCAACATTTTGCTGCAAGGTGTGCAATTAAGGTGTTGAATTTAATCCTAAGTTAAATCCTAAAATCGTGTGATCAAGGTTAAGATGCATGTTAATTTTGTTCTATTTAGCACGGTTACAGCAAATATGTCAGACATTGGTTCTGCATGCTCTAAACTCGTATCAGTGTAGAAAACCTAGGCAGGCGAAGAAAGCCATGAAAGAATTACGAGAATATCTTTTAGTTTGTGATTTATTATTTATATACTAAGCAATATAGTTTATCATCCTATTATCCCACTCCAATACGTTAGTTTTTAGCCTCAAAATGTTTCACGGAGTAGATGATATGCGGTAAATACTCTATCCAAGAGCATCAGATACATACTTTCAGTCATTCAATTTTGGAGACCTAGTTGGTCACTCTATTTTATATCTTCGGCTTCAATGCTTTCCCCGGTCAATTAACAAAGTGTGGTCATGTGTTATGATCGGTAAAAATTAACTTAGGACTAAAAATGCCTCTGAATAATCTTATATAGGGATCTTATATCTTTGGCTCATACCTCAGGGAAGTCTTCCTTAAACCTATATGAATTGGTGAAGCCTGTATGAATTTGTGAAGGCAATGTCAAGCGTGAATGCATGAGCAAGGGACATATGTTCTAAACACAGCTGAGTGTTTATTTAGTCTGTACAATGCTTCTTGACGCGTTCACATTTGGAGAAAATCAGAAACTAGGAACGCACTTCCTTCAGGGAAGCACCTTGTCTTCATTGAGTTGTAAGGCTGAGATCTTACAGCTTAATGCAAGATTTTTCAGAAGCTCATTTGACTTCAGTTCATTTTCATGGAAGCTTGAAGCAAAAGATGTTCTGGGGATGAAGTGGCCAACCTTATCTCCAGACTTGACTATCATGGATACTGTCTGGATGCTTATTTCAAAGCAATGCAAAAGGAAGAAAGTTTAAGCGAAAATACTTTGTAGTATTTTCGTATAAAATTTTATTTGGTTCGGTTCACTATTTGCTGAGTTAACCACAAAAAATGTTCATAACTTTTTGACATGTGCACACTTCTCAAAAAACTGTGTTCTTTTTTTCCTCAATTTCAAGAAATTCAAACTGCAACTTTGAGAACTGTTTTTAATGCTGCGTGTAGAAAGATTGGGGACTCAATTGTGGACCAAGGGCAGATGTAGACAAATAGATCATTTCTGTTATTTTTCACTTTAAAATTTTCAATAAATTTTTACAGACTGTCAAAATTTTGTTATATTTTCATTCAAGACAAAACACTAGAATGTTAAGCTACAAATTTAAAAACATGGTTTTTATGGTTTAAAAGTAACTTCTTAATTTTTGCTTTATTGGCAGCTTTAAACTATGTTTATTGATCGTTTTCAACAATAGGAGATATGTTATGAATAAATATATTTTACTACACACTTTTTTTAATAACTTTTTTGATTAACGAACAATGAACTTATTAGAAGAAATGGACTAGTGGATACACAGGACAACACGGGGCTACTGGAGACGCAGTGGTGGGGCTAGTGCGGACAGATCTATATTATTACAGCTCTTGTGATTCTAAAAAAACTTTTATACTGGTAGTAAATTCACGTTAAGGCTAGAAGAAATTTCTTTTTTCTAGCTATCACTTTAACCTTTAAAGGTCTAAGTAGTCCTCAGTTTTCCTACTGATATATTTGCTTAAGTTTTCTCAGTTTTCTACTGAAATATTATCACTTTTCCTACCGATATATTTTCTTAAGTTTTCTCAGTTTTCTACTAAAATATTATCTGTTTTCCTTCTGATATATTTTCTTATAAATTTAATAAATAATGATTCTAATAAATATATTAAATTAGCCAAGTTTGTTTTTTATTCGTTACGTATAAGAATTTCTTAATAAAACTCTCCGCTTAAGATCTCTGTGATAATAACATGGGTTAATCATTAACGCATCTCTTATTAGTCATTTAATAAATTAGATACATTTTATAAAACATTTTCTTTCTTTTCAATTTTTGCTACAGTTTATTTATTAAATTGGGTACATTTTTGTAGAGTAAAGCATTCCTAATACAACCCGTCGTGAAACGCTGAGTCATGGTGGCTAAGGCTTAACTATTTCATGACCTACAGCATGATTGTGGCAATGTGATCAGTTCAAGTTCAAGCTTACCTCCCAGACAAGCTAGTATCTATCGATCTGAATCTGGGGAGGGGAGGGCTATAAGTCTCCACTGAGGATCGAACCCCAGTTCTTCGCAATGACAGCTTAGTTCCTTAAAATCAAGAGTTCCTGTATAGTTTCAAATTTAATAATGATTTTACTGTAAGATTCTTGTTTTTAATGAAAATGTTGATTATCAATCTAATGTTACGATTTCTTTAGGACAGTTGTATAAAATTCCACATATCTAACAATTATTAATGTCTCAGCTGATATTTAATATTAATTTGTCACATTACTTTATAAAATAAAAACCAAAGTTCGATTTAATTGCCAAAAAAATTCTGATAAATAAATATAAATAATACAATTCGAATGCAGTTAGTCATCTTTGAAATAATTTTTATTTCATAATTGGTATATAATTAATTTATTAATAATATATTTACATAGTTAAAACCTGTATGTTATGGATTCCTACAGTATTTAAAGTGGTAGTGTCAATATGTGAAGAATTTATTGTTTTATTTTGAAAAAACTTGAAAACTTCGCAGCATGATTATCAAGTCCTACGTATTTACTTAAATTGTTTATAAGTCATGGTGGTTAAAGTCATCATAAATTAAGCTTACTAAATCAAAACTAGAATGTTAATGCACAACATTCGCTATCACTTTATTCCGGATAAATCTGCGGTTAAATAAAAGAAATTGACATATTTGGTGGACATTCTGCATTTCTGCTAGGCATCTCATTATTTCTTTACAACAGTCACGTTTTCGTTGTCGCTGCTCGGAAAAGCCATCATACATTATTAAACAGACATTGTAGCAGTGTAAAAGAAAAAATGTTTTTTCTTTTTTTGATGTAACGTAATTTGCACCAATAAAAACAGGAAAAACGCTCTTTATTGACACACAAGTGCATACATACAGTGTACCATTTCTGTTTTCATAACAAACAATCACAAACTGTCTATTTCCTAAAGATGTGCTCCGTGTCACCGTTCTCTTTCCAATAGATCTGTTAAGGAAACTCTAAAATGCTTGGTCTCTTTTTGATTTTTAAGAACTAAATATATAGTTTGAAACATTTTGTTATAAAATTATAGTTTTCTTGTTCACAGCTTCAATAACAGGATTTTGAACGCTGGCACGAGACACATATTTTCCATCACAAATTTTTTTTTTTATTGCAGAAATAAAAAACCAATATATTTTGCTATGAAAACTTATAGGGCATGCTGCATGCGTACACTTTGGGTCCTTAAATTTCTTTCTTGTTTTATTTTGGTTAATTAAGTTTTTTTTTAAATTTTCAGTTTTCTTGTTCCACCATGGTTGCTCTTTTGTCGATTTTTTTTTTGCCAATTTCTTTTTCCAACCTGGGAAAATAACTATGAATAAGAAATATCAGAACCTTATGCTCTCAATCATCAATAAATTTCAATCAATTTAAAAAGTTTTAATTGAACTAAATGCTTAGAAATGCTTACATTAAAAGTATTTATGATTAAGTTTATTATTCATTATAACATTCAAAGTTCTTATCCCTAAATTATAATTTAAGATTTTTCGGTTTCGAAAAAGGATAAACTTACATTAAAAAGAAATTTTCATATAAATGATTTCCAATGAATAAGAGAAGTACAATTCAAAGATAGTTCAAAGAAAGTTTCTTGTTGTTTTATATTATTTTCTTGTTAGAATCAACACTTTCTGTAACTAACAATTTGAATCTGTTACCGAAAATCTGTCCAAAAAAAAGTTTCTTTTAAAAGTTTAAAACAATTTAATATCTTTATTTTCTCTTTTTCAAATAATTTTTTTATCCAGTTTTAAGTAAAAGAGATTAAATGAAAATTTTCTATTTCATAATTATTCTATTTTTTATAATGTTATTCTTTATAAATTTTTAATTGTGATATAAATTTTTAAATGCATTATAAAATTTTAAATGTGTTATTAATTTTTAAATTTGTTATAATTTTTTAAATGTATTTTTAATGTATAACATGATTGTTAAAAGTTGTTCCGGTCGCAAGTTTCAATCGAGTCAGCTGCATTTACAAGCGATTCTTTATTACATTTAATTTTATCAACGAAAGCATCGAAAAGCAATTTCTTACTTGAACACTTTTCAGTCAATGGAACTTTTTCATTTAAAAAAATCTCATTAAAAAAAGTTTTTAAACACAATTATAAATGTGAAAGCTATAAAAATTTGAAACTACGTATCGAATCCATTTATGCAAGGTAGTTTACCTAATGATTTCGGAAAAGACAAACAAATCAAAGTATTAAATTTGAAAAAACAAACATATTTATATGTTTGTTATTTAAGAAATATATATGTAAACGCCAAGAAATATATACGTAAACGCTGCAAAGTTTCGCTAAATGTTAAAAGTTTTTGTATAATGACTTTTATGCGACAATGACAAAAAAGTTAATGTAGTTTTAGGAATTTTAGGTAAAAAAAAAGTTCGTGTCCAACTCACTGCACTCTATCTACCACCTAGCCTATCTACCACTCTATCTATCTACCACCAAAATACCGGTACTTAGAGTGCCGGTACTTTTTACCGTAAAATCCATTTTTACCGGAACATGTTACAGAACAAAAAGTCTGATATCAAGTAATTTGTGCAGTAATAATTACAGTAAAATCACTGAATCACTCGAATTAAAAAATATTACTGGTAAACTAATGGTATAATATTTTACTGTAAAAATGAGTTTTAAGACAAAATATATTTTGCGGATGATGCACCCAAAGTGCCAATACTTTATACTGTAATTTTATTCGAATTCTTTTACTGTGCAGTAAGTATTTAGACACACATACAAATATTTAATTTTGATATTCGTCAGGTCTTTCATCTTTATGTGTGTGTGATATTGGTGTAGCAGTATAAAATACACTACGAGGTTATTAATAGTTTGATTTTGAAAAAGGTATAATCATAGAGTATCACAGGAATGACCGATTCTTAACCGACATATCCAGCGAGTTGAATTATATACTATCAACGGAAGCCTTGTGATTCTGAATCGAAAGTTAAGTGGTGATTGTTGGAAAATGGCCCCCCAGAATTACCAGATCTGTGAAACTGAGGCATTGAGATTAACGCGTGACTTGCAGAAAAATCCAGAAAGATTGCTCCCATACGACTGTCCAGAAGCTCCAGGAGTTTCTACAGACATCCAATACTTCGATGAATACCATCTGTAAGTATTTACACCGGCTGAATTGTGGTCATACTGAAATTTAAAAGCTTTTGATTGAAAAGTTCAACTGCGCTGCTCATTCAATGTAATGCAAAGAGCTAACAGTTGACAACTGATCATTGCAAATGGAGCTGTGGAATGATGAATCAAAGTCCATCTTCTATTGTTATGATGGTAGGGTCTGGTTCTATTGTCTGTCAGAAGAACATCCCCTACAAAAATGTATTGCGTCATGCTAAAATGCGGTGGAGGTTTGATATATTTTTCCTAAAATGGACGAGAATTCTCGGTTTAAATTCATTGTAAACTCAACGGTTATGACAGTGCGCTTTCTGCGTTAAGACAGTTTTTAAGGTTAGAGTCATGTCTCATCCTGTCACGCTGTAAGGTCCACTATGGATTCGTATGTTCACAAAATGGGATTAGCAGAAAAGTCGATTTTGCTTAGGATCCAAAGCTTAACCTCGTGGGGAACCTTCTTGTATTCAAAATTCCGTGGAGGAACTCCGTCATCTTTAAACCGGGTGGGGAAAATATGACCAACTATGCAAGGATTTCTGGAAAGCATGCTGCTCAGAGTTTTGAGACTGATTGTTTCTCTTGAAAACTCTACTAACTATTGAATACGAATACTTTTTTTACTCACTGGTGCCCAAATACTTATTAGTAGAGAGTGTATTTCTCTACAGAAATGAATTATATTTCAAAATGCTCATAAATGAATCCTAAAAAAGGAGAAAAGAACGTTTATAGGGAGAAATCGAAATTGTATGAAAAATAGTTTATTTACAAGAATTTAAAATGATGTTATGTGGCACCGCGCTTAAGAACATACAGATTGTTGCATCACATGTTTACATAGTCTGTTAACCAATGAGAGTTCATGAAATATTAGTGTTCAAAAAGATTATCCTGTGGGACTGGCACAGCAACTATTGTAGAGCTCGCAGCATCCTCTTCTGTGCGACCTCGAGAAAAGTCTGCAAGTGCGCTGACACATTGTTTGGTCGAGGCGTTGAGAAAATGAGGTCTGTGCGTTAACACTCGTCAACTCTACGCATAAAATGCTCGCCACTAACATAAGGACAAGTACAGCTTTCATGGTGCTGTGGGGAACAAAATTTTGATTTTAGTGTTAGCGTCTTGAAATCAAATAACATTTTTAATGTTAGCCATTTCTCCCAATTAAGCCAAAACAATGTTACAAGGGATTAACTTCTTCTATATTAGTATATGCAAAGCATTATGTCTGGACTTATGTCTGCATGTTTCACTTATATTATAGCCAAACAACACAAATCAGAAGCAAGAAAGAGAACGCATCTTAAAGCAAAATGCAGAAAATTACATTTTAAAAAACAGCCGATATGTTTCCAGAGTTGTTAGCAACAGTTGGAAAATTTAACAGCTGTTTTTATCATCAAAAGTATATTTTGGATTATTTGGAAAAATAATTTAGTAATATGTAATAAGAGTGAAGTAGGATATATTAAAACCGGTTATAAGCATAATAGTTGTTAATATGTTAAAGTCAAAAGCAAAACATAAAGTTATAATTCGATTAGTTACATTGTTTCACATTTAAAACAAAATATTGAATAGCATATGTCATTAATTGTTTTCAAATACTGTCAAAACAAATAACAGATCATACAATATATATCCTAATATACATATTTTTAAATTATAGAACAGATCCTAATATATATATTTTTAGAAACCTTGTTGAAAATAAAGTACAAAAACATGCTCATGGGTCACTTATTTTGAGAAAAGCGAGATAAAATTGTCTAAACGATTGACAAATAAAAAGGTTAGGAGTCAAAAGAAGAATATTAGAAACACCTTTTAGTTTCATCGGGCAATCAAGTTTTGGTAGCTATAGACCACCATCTTCAATGGTGATTTGTCAGATTTCGATGGAAGTTTCTTTTTCCAATCCTCCATTTCTAAACTTTTTGTCTTCCTTTTTGACAAGTACGGTAAATATGATGAAAGATTTTAAAAATATTCAAACTCTCTAGTTAAAATCACTAAATAAGCATCATAGGGGGCGAAAATTTAATCATCATTTAAGGAATGAAATTTAACTTTACCCTTCGTCATAAACCAGGAAAAAGTTTGGTTTCAAAGTAAAGAAAAAGAAAAAAAATCACAACAATTGCAAATATTTTTGACCTACCACCCAAATATCACTGAAACTTTCCTCTTGAAAGTTTTTATGAATCACGAAATTTGAAGGGGGAAAAAAATTGTAAACATTGAACATTTTAAGTTTTTTTTTTTCATTATCAAATTTACTATCAGATATTGCGTACAAGTCTCATAAAAAAGGCATTCAAATTTTTTTTTCAACTACAAATATTTTTTCAGCTGTTTAAAAATTTGTGTAAACTTCATCATGAATACTGTTTGTCAAAGATAGGTACTCTGACAGCGACTAAGTCTGCTGCAGTCTGGTGCTATGGAAACAAGAAGAGGGCATTTTAGGGAGGGTAGCTTCGATGAAAGAGGGCTCTTCTCTCGCCGAAACCAATCCTAAAGAGGGATCCCGCCCCCCTACTTGAAATTATCATACCTCGTTACCATAGTCACCGCCACAGTTTCAGACGAATGTCTGGCAGAGTATTTATCTTAGACAAACAGTATTTTTGTTCTACTTCTGCAAAACAAATACGAAATTTCTTTTTCAATGTTTACATTTTGTAAATGCCATTGTACTGCCTATTATTGAGACTGATTACCAATAAAGTGACCAAAAGAAAAAAAGAAAGAAGTTTATCTATATCTCTACCTTTCTTGATATTTTGATGTATGTACTATTCAATAATTAAATTACTTTCTTACTCCAATGCCTGCTTAGCTCATTTTTTTACTTTTCAGCCATTTTTAAGATATTTTATAAAAGCGGGCTCAGCTTTTTGAATACCTTTTTCCGTTCTAATGGATATTTTATCCATTCTAGTGGAGTCTATGAAAAATGTACATATTTTTGTGTAATACTCCTAATTTAAATAGACAACTTACAATTAAAGCTGTTCGGCTAATCACTCAAACTTGTTGAGCTCAAATGCTTTCTTTCAGCCGACGTATTATGAAAGTGGAAAATGTCTCTCGTACATATTTTTGTCTTATGATGCTCCTATTTAATGGATAACTGTTTTAAAACTGAAGCCGTTAAACCAATCACGCATGGGTATACCATCACTATACTTGAATTTTTTTTTCAAAAAATATATGCATTTTTAAAACTTTGTCAAAAAAGAAAATCAATTAAAAAGCTAATAAAAAGATAATTAATAAGTTAAAAGAAGAACGATTTTTAAAATTGTAATGTCCATCAAATTAGGGGTTATTTTTTACATTAATATATTATCATTATTTTATCATATTAACTCGTCAATGCTTTGTGTTTTCATTTGAGGAAAGTTTTTTTTTCTTCTCAGAAGCATTAAAACTGGTATCACAATTATTTCATTGTTAGCTTTTATCTTGAAAAAATAAAACATGCTAACCCACTGTTAAATATTAGTAATATATAGCTCCTAATTTAATCTGTATTCATAAAATTGTAACTTTTTTTTAATCTAAAGTGATAATTGATGAAAAAAAATGTCTTCCTAATCTAAACCTTAATGTACCATCACTCTTTACATAATAGTATTATTTTACCTCTTATTAATAATGTAAATGCCGGGGGTTAAAGTATCAAATATCTATAAAGCAAGCAGTTACTTAATAGTCAATTTAAGCAAAGTTTATTAAGGTTTTGTATCTTAATCTGTTGGATACTTAATTTCTTGAAGGAAAAAAAAACTAAATATGAACTGAAAATATTCTTTGTTAAATGTCTTAGTTTCAAAAATGACAAATCATGAAAAGAACTTTTCGAAACTATAATAAAAGCTTAAAATAATATATAATAATTTATTCATGATAAATATATTAAATTGCGTGTTTTATCATGACATATTATTATTTCTATATGAAAGAAAAATGTCTGGTATAGCTAAAAGTCAAAAACGCGAAATGCAAAAATTATTTTTCTGGAACTGAAAATATTTTACTGGATTTATATAATTGGAAAACATTTTAGTGGGAAATTATTTTACAAGAGATATTTACGAAAACCAAAATAAAAGCTTAACTTGAGTTAACTAAACAAAACAATAATTGTAACAAATGTTTTCATCTACCTTATTTCATTACTAAGAATAAGATTTCCACTATATGCCTTTATGAAAAAGTTGCTTCCAATCATTAGGAATACTTTTATATAATTGAATAGCTTTTATATAATTGGATGCAAAATGTGAGCAACGTAATGTTAATTATAAACAAATTGCGATATTTAAATACAGTACTGAGTGGATTTTGTGCTTGTTGACATACCAGAATACAATATCTTGAGAATTTTTTTTTCTGTGAATCTGAAAAGTTAGAGGATCTTCATCTCCTTGTACTAAAATTTGAAAATAATTATTGGTGTTTTGAAAGCTAGAAAATATTATATTTAAAGTTTTATAAATTTAAAATTTTATAATTCGAATCCGAAATTTTTATTAAAAAATAAGAGATATGGATCTAAGCTATAATAACAACCACGATCGAACAGTAATAGTCAGAATGATAATAATAGAACGAAATAAATGTATCTTACCTAAAAAATTTCAAAATGCTCTTGATCAACTATGAGGCAAATTCTAAATCGTCTGACCAATCTCCCTTATATATGTATTCGATACATAATTCTATTTTTCCTGTCGGTTATTCTTTTAAGTTGAGTGACCCACACTTTGGAGGAAGTAGGAATAATTTCTCGATCCCCCCCTATTTCATAGAATCTTATTTTGAAGTATTTCTTTTTTTCTTGCCGGACCTAGATTTTATAAAAGCAATTGAAACAGGAAGAAGTAATAAACAACTTAAAAGAAAATGAAACTCAGGTAAGAACTAGGCTTGCAAACGATCCAGGCATATTGCCATTTCCAGAGAACATTTTGTTCTTCATTTGCATTTTATTATTGTTCTAGAAGCTTCTTCATTTCGATGATTCTCTCATATTCTAAGTGAAGTTGTTTTCCCACCTTAAAAATCTAGGTCACATTATGAAAATATTTTCACGCTTTATTTTTCAATTGTTTATAACAATATTTGAATGTTGTGAATGTTTACGAATTGGTCTTCTATACGTGACGTAAGAATTATATATATAAGGCTTGAAACTGATTCATTTATAAAAAGCATACTTTCGTTGTCTTTGTATACAATAGTAGATAAATTTTAAAAAGAAATTCTTGGAGAATTCGGTACTAAAGTTCCATAGGCTGTAAGCCATAGCTTGAAAATTTTGATGTAAAACATGGATTACATTTTTGTAAACAGTATCATTGTTGGAAAAAAAGGAATTAAAATTTTTTTTCATTCTGCTATAATTTTGTTTTGATAACATTTAATCAGTAAATGGAACGATAAAGACCGTTAGTAAAATGCCACAACTTCTAATCTTGATATACCTGAAATAGTCATGAAGTTATAAATTAAACATTCATGGAATAAATGTAATGCTACTTTGACAATATTATGTCAATCTAATATTTGACTCGTGTTGCTGTTAATAAAATTTTATATAAATTAAAAATTTAAAATACTTTACATAAAATACATTGTGCTACATTGGATTAATAATAAACTGCTTTGTTGCCGAACTAACTTTTAGTAGCAGAACTATGAAAGTAGCATCGCAGACATTTCAGTTTTAAATATTTTTTGAGCTATGTCTGTAGCAGTTTTTGTTTTTTTATTTTTATCAAGTTCAGACTTCCCCATTATATGAAACACGACATATGTAGAACATTTGTGGGAATATTTAAATGTTTTCAAAGTTAGCGAAACAAGGCCTGATCTAGAGGAGAGAGGGCCCAAGAATGAGAACTGTCTAGGTCCCCCCCCNATATGTAGAACATTTGTGGGAATATTTAAATGTTTTCAAAGTTAGCGAAACATTCAAGGCCAGATCTAGAAGAGTGGGGGCCCAAGAATGAAAACTGTCTAGCCCCCCCCCTGGTTGTTATTTTAAACCAAATTTACGTGTTGTTTCATTATGAACAGTTCAAAAGTTATTATTATTATTATATACGATATGTAAGTAAATTTAAGGTTATACTTAATTCAATTTTTGTTAACTTATATTTTTTATAGACAATTTTTAAAAGAAAACATGAATAGAATGTATTTGTAACAATTAAGGAGCCTTCAGAAATGTGGGGGGCTCTAGGCCTGGACTTTCCAGGCCTTATGACAAATCAGGCCCTGAAAATATTTGTAGATAACAACGATAATAAGGTGAGGAAGAATATTTAGATTTTGTCATGATAAATAAATATTTAAAATAGAATATAAAAAATCTGTATGGTCGAAAACACTGGCTTTGGCAGCTATAAACTTAAACAATGGCCAACCTGAATTAGTCGGAGCTCTAGTTATGATTTGAAAAATTCTTAATGAATTTAAGTTACTCATTTCCGATAACTCCAGAAGAAAGGGTAACTTGAGACGAATTGAAAATGACTGAACGCCGTTAAATGGTGTGACTGTGTGTTAAGTGACGTGTTAAGCTATTAAGTGTTGCATCCATCATCATGTTGAAATTTAAAAATTTGAATTTTAGTGTGCTTAAAAAACAGCAACAACGTGAAACTTGAATTAAAGGGAAAAAGAAAGTGAGAAAATGTTCGAAAACAAATTAAATGAATCAAAGTATTTCTAAAAGAATCTTTTTACATATTAATGCTATGTGAAAAACACCGCTACATCGGACATTCAATGCAACTGAAGAAAATTTTTTAATTTTCAATTGCATAGATATTTCCAATCATTAACTGGAACATCTTGTAATTCTTTAAATCTACGATTTTTTTCTTTAAAATTCAGAAACAAAATTTATGTAAAAAAAAAAAAAAAAGAGAAGCAGAAAGAAAGTAAAAAAATTAGTAGCATCATTGATGATTTCAATCCTTCCGTTCCCCATACTGAACTAAATGGTGATTGGTCAGTGTTTGAAAATGATTTTTTTTTCTTTCTCGCTTTAATATTATTCGTAAAACCTTATGTCCTTAGTTTTTTTTTACTATAGTTAATAATTAGGTGGTTATTATAAAATATACTGTAAAAAGAAATTGTCAGATAACTGCGTTGTAAATGGTAAGCCGGAAAATACAAAATGATAAGAATCTATTTTAAAGGATTTAGAAATATTTGAGCAATATATACTATGCTTCTGGTTCATATTATGCATTTTATAAGTCAAAACTCTAAGCAATAATAAAACAGAAAGTATAATAAACTAAAACCACAACATTTTTATTTACAGAACGTTATACGCGATACGTTTACAGAGAGGGAACTGCTATGTATAACAAAGCCCCAAACAGAGTTCAATGAATATAAATACGCCACCCATTTAGAAATGAAATACTTTGGCTATAAATACAAGTGACCGGGTGCGAATCTCTTCTCCACGTCCTTTTGGCATCCTTTTTAGCAGCATCTGCTATAGTGGTATTTTTTGCAGCATCCGTCTCTGTGGGAGTCGGAGAGGACTCGGCACCCTGTTTGGCAAATCATTTGGTCCACTCGTGCTGAGAATCTCTGGGTGTTGGGTGAGCCTTGAGCCTCAACTGCCAGCCAGTATTGACTTGCGAGGGCGAACAAGAAAAGAGCAAGGAAGAAAACCTTCATCTCTGATCGACTATCTTAACAGAATCTGTAACGACATTTTTTTTCCAATTAGAAAAACAAAAACAAAAATATGCATAAAGGTTTTGTATAAATAGTATGTTTTTAACAGTCCATTAAAATAACAACCTCAAATTATAAAAGACATCTGACCAAAATCCATTTCCCGTCGTTGTTATATGAAGAAAATAACGCGTAAACAAATTATCGTTACTGTGAGGGGCGGAGTTATCGACCATGTCAACCTTCATCTGTCAAAAGGTACCTCTTGATTGAATCAAGTCAGCAAGTCTTATATACCAGTGAATTGATGTTTAATATTCGTAGTGGTAGTTACGCCACAAAACTCCCCCACCAGAATTTTATCAGATATAGAATTCGATGAACAGACACCACTGGTTGCTGCACTTGTGAAAGACCGGGAGAGAGTCACTGGGTGCTTGAGTGCTGAAAGTGAGAGGTGTATTAACTTCACAGTCGTAGTCGCTCCTGTGTTGCCATTAGCAGTTGAGTGTATGTAGGCCGACGTTGTGTTAAATCGAGACGAGACTGGGTAGCAACAGCATGAGGAGGTGGATGATGCCGCTAGCACAAGTAGCAAGTCAACTGTTCAATGTGAATCATCCATCGAAGTAGGCGATACTGCTTGATCAAATCACGTCCGGGTCACCAATGTGGGGGGGGCGGAGTTATCGACCATGCCAACCTTCATCTATCAAAAGGTACCTCTTGATTGAAACAAGTTGGCATGTCTTATATACCAGTGAATTGATGTTTAATATTCGTAGTGGTAGTTACGCCACAGTACTATTATTCTCCAAGACTTAATGACAATTCAAAGTGATTTATGACTTTCTCTTTTCTATGAGAAGATGAAATCTTATAATCGAAATTTAGATAACTGTCTGACTAGCTAGAGCATTTAAATCTCGACTGTAGCTCTGTACTAGATGAAAATGGAAGTTTCAATTTTTTTCAAATCATATTAAGCAGATATCACGATACAATTGCAAAAGGGAATTTATCATCAATCAAAATTTCGTCTTATTTCAGATTAGTTTAACAGACTAATTGACAGACTGCAAACAAACAGACTAAAAACAAACTTACAAGCATGAAACTAAAAAGAAGGAAAAAAATTAATCAAATAAAAATTTTAAAAATTGCGTTTTCTAAAAGGGCTTATCACTGTTAAAAATTCCCTTCCTGAATTTTCGGGAGGGATGCTTTCGAAGTTTTTCGTTTTAGGTGTTACAAAAAGAGAATTATTTTCATATTTTTTTTAACCTTTTAAAATTTGTAGTTACTTAAATTTTTATTTTATTATATAGATTCAACACCATATAAACGTTTGCCTGCTCGTCAAACGTTGCACTGATGGTCAATTGAGAGAAAAAAATTTAAAATTTGCTTTCTCTAAATAGTCTACAGTAGGCTTTGAATGTAGGAGGCTGATACGATATTTTGTCAAATTTTCTTTGTCAGTAGGAATACTAATTGACTCTTATTATTATTATTTTTGTTTAATTAGATTTTTTATTGAAACATGAAGAGCATTTTTTGAAAATTTTATTGATTACTCTGAGAATATTTTTTTTTTTTGTATTCTGTCGCATGAGATTTTTTTACAGTTCTTAGATTCTTTTATATTGCTGATTTTAATTCTGCAGTTGGTTTCTCTCTGCAAGCTACAGTTTTATTTTTTTTTGTAAATTACATTTTAGTATATTTTTTGGCGAAATGTACAAATTTAAAAACGTTACGTATGACGTTATGTATAATCGTTAAAGCAAATCACCAGGATTAAAATTGTATCGAAGTCGGAAATGTCATTGTATGCGGCTAGGGGCGCTTCCCTCTTATGAATTCCTATTATTCGAATACCCCTTTATTTGAATATCCTATTATTTGAATTATTTCGTAAATATATCGTAGGTAGTAATGTTTTTATGTTTATATGAAAGTCTAATTGTGATATTTCAATAAGCATTAAAAGTGCAATGTATGTGCTGTAAAACTATCTTAATGCGGATATCTTGCCGCATAAATATGGGAACAAGAACATAAGAGTGCATAAATAAGTGTATTTCACTATAATATTCGCGACTATTTATATACAACGCAACAAAATGGTTTAAAGTTCATTTTAAATAAAACATTTATTTAGCGGAATTAGTAGGTACAAGCATAAAATATTTTAAAACGGAGTATTATTTTCACTGATTATAACAAATATTTTTTAGGAGGATCAGGTTCTGGGATGAAATTTAAAAACAAAAAATTATTAGCAAAAAATTACATTTTTACAAACACTCCTTATTCTATACAAATTAGCATAATTCGAAAGAATGCTTAATTTATCCGCCAAAATATTTTTTGTTAAATTATTTATTTTGGGGACTTAAAGATTAATTAATCATTCAAATAAATATTTAAGCATTTTTATAGACACGGTTCCTTGCGTTGGGGAGAACCCGATTCGTCAAAATTTCACCCGCCTTCTTTGTGAACGAAGTTATAAATTTTATTCTCTGATATTGCAGATTTAATTTTCGTGAAAAATGTACTAAAGATTTATAACATGCAAAAATTCAAACGAATATTCGGAAAAGTATCACTAATTAATAACACATTATGAAAAAAATTCATATGATTTAATAAAAATTAAACTTGGCAAAAAAAAACATATTATACGAGAAATTTTACTTTAGTAATGTTGAATAAGCGATAAAGTGCGCTAAAGAAAATGCAGCAGAACATATAAATTAATCGAAATATGTCATTAGGGAGCTTTTTCATCTTGAAATATACATGATTTGATATAAATGTTTGAATGAGAATTTTATTGTGTCACAGAGATGGAACACAAAAATTACAATATTTCATCTTTGTTAAGTAAATAAACTGTATAACTCAATGATTATGAATTTGTAACTCATTAATTCAAGAACCTTTTAACTAATGAGCTTAATTAATTTAGCTTGTATTTCTTGAAAACAATACAGAATCTTTAATTAATAAGACTTAACGAAAAAATACTCATGATTTAATAAAAATTAAATTTGGCGAAGAAACAAACATATTATATGAGAAATTTTACTTTAGTAAGGTTGAATAAGCGATAAAGTGTGTTAAAAGAAATGCAGCAGAACATATAAATTAATCGAAATATGTCATTAGGGAGCTTTTTTTATGGTGAAATATAAAGGATTCAAGACGAGNACTACGAACAAACTTACAAGCATAAAACTAAAAAGAAGGAAAAAAATTAATCAAATAAAAATTTTAAAAATTGCCTTTTCCAAAAGGGTTTATCACTGTTGAAAATTCCCCTCCAGGATTTTCGGGAGGGATGCCTTCTAAGTTTTTCGTTTCAGGTGTTACAAAAGAAGAATTATTTTCACATTTTTTTAACCTGTTAAAATTTATAGTTACTTAAATTTTTATTTTATTATATAGATTCAGCTCCTTATAAGCGTTTGCCTGTTCATCAAACGTTACACTGGTGGTCAAATGAGAGAAAAAAAAGTTTTAAATTTACTTTCTCTAAATAGTTTACAGTAGGCTTTGAATGAAGGAGGCTGATACGATATTTTGTCAAATTTTCTTTGTCTGTAGGAATACTGATTGACTCTTATTATTATTATTCTTTGTTATTATTGCTTATTGTTTAATTATATTTTTTATTAAAACATGAAGAGCATTTCTTGAAAATTTTATTGATTACTCTGAGAATATTTTTTTTTCCTGTATTCTGTCGCATGAGATTTTTTTACAGTTCTTAGATTCTTTTATATTGCTGATTTTAATACTGCAATTGGTTTCTCTCTCCAAACTACAGTTTTTTTTTGTAAATTACATTTTAGTATATTTTTTGGCGAAATGTACAAATTTAAGAACGTTACGTATGACGTTATGTATAAACGTTATGTATGTAAACGCTATGTATGGAGGTAGCATAAAAGTTGCCACAAACTTCTAAGGAAGTTAAAGCAAATCATCAGGATTAATATTGTATAGAAGTCGGAAATGTCATCGTATGCGGCTAGGGGTGCTTCCCTCTTATGAATTCCTATTATTTGAATGCCCCATTATTTGAATATCCCATTATTTGAATTATTTCGTAAATATATCATAGGTAGTAATGTTTTTATGTTTATGTGAAAGTCTGGTTGTGATATTTCAATAAGCATTAAAAGTGCAATGTATGTGCTCTGCAAAACTACCTTAATGTGGATATCTTGCCTCAAAAATATGGGAACAAGACGATAAGAGTGCATAAGCAAGTGTATTTCACTATATATGCGACTATTTATATACAACACAACAAAATGGTTTAAAGTTCATTTTAAATAATACATTTATTTAGCGAAATTAGTGGGTTCAGCATATAATATATTTTAAAACGGAGTATTGTTTTCATTGATTATAGCAAATATTTTTTAGGTGGGATCAGGTTCTGAGATAAAATTTTAGAAACATCTCAGCAGAAAATTACATTTTTACATACACTCCTTATTTTATATAAATTAGGTATTAGCCTAATTCGAAAGAATGTTCAATTTATCCACAAAAATATTTTTTTACATTAAATAATTTATTTTTGGGACTTAAGGTTTAATTAAACATTCAAATAAAAATTAAGCATTTTTATACACGCGGTTTCTCGCGTTGGTGGGGGGGGGGACAGGAGGAAGCGTTAGATTCTGATTCGTCAAAATTTCTCCCGCCTACTTCGTGAACGAAGTTATAAATTTTATTCTCTGATATTGCAGATTTTATTTTTATGAAAAATGTCTTAAAGATTTATAACATGTAAAAATTCAAATGAACATTCGCAAAATTATCGCTAATGAATAACACATAATGAAAAAAATATATATGATTTAATAAAAATTAAACTTGGCCAAAAAAAAAAAAAAAAAACGTATTTTACGAGAAATTTTACTTTAGAAAGGTTGAATAAGCGATAAAGTGTGCTAAAGGAAGTGCAACAGAACATATAAATTAATCGAAATATGTCATTAGGGAGCTTTTTTCATCTTGAAATATATATGATTTGATGTAAATGTTTGAAAGAGAATTTTATTGCGTCACAGTGATGTAACACAAAAATTACAATATTTCATCTTCGTTAAACAAATAAACTGTATAACTTAGTGATTATGAATTTGTAACACATTAATTCAAGAACCTTCTAACTAATGAGCTTAATTAATTCAGATTGTATTTCTTGCAAACAATACAGAATGTTTAATTAATAAGACATAATGAAAAAATACTCATGATTTAATTGGCGAAAAAAAAAACAAATATATTATATGAGAAATTTTACTTTAGTAAAGTTGAATAAACGAAAAAGTGTGTTAAAATAAATGCAGCAGAACATATTAAATTAATCATTAGGTCGCTTTTTTAATCGCAAAATAAATATGATTTAATGTAAATGGTTGAATGAGAATTTCATTGTGTCACAGTTATGTAACACAAAAATTAAAATATTTCATCTTCGTCAAGCAAATAAACTGTATAGCCTAATGATTATGATTTTGTAATGCATTAATTAAAGAACTTTTTAGTTAATAAGCTTAACTAATTTAGCTTGTATTTTTTACAAACAATCTTTCAAAATAAAATTTTAATGAAAAAGGTTATAATTAATTTTTTAAATTTACATAATTAGATTTTAATCTTTTAGATTTGCTTAATTTTTTAACTTTTAGTTTTGTCTTTTAATTTTAAATTTCCATGATTATTTCTGAACCTCAATTTCGAATATTATTTATTTATATATCTAAGGGATTATTTTTTTATCAAAAAAATATATTTAATTTAATTTAAATTTCCAAATGCAAATTTCATTGGGAAGAGAACAATGGAAAAAAAATCATAAAATTGCAATTTTTTCAAATAAATAAACTGTTCTAAAGAAAACAATGATTTTCTAAGACATTATTGATTTAAAAACTTCACTCAATTTGTATTTTAAACAAAAAAGATTAAAAATATTTTTTTAATTTTAATATTGTTTATATTGTTTAAATATTTTAATTTAAATATTGTTTATAATTAATTATTTATAATTAATTGTTTAAAGTTTTAACTCTTCATCATTATTTTTTTTAATTTACAAATATTTGTTATTAGTTTTTGATGAAAATTAAATATGTTATGAATTTATTTAGCTTAAAAAAATATTTTCTAAATAGTTCTAAAGGTTCTTTTAAACCATAAGTGATTGAAGGTTCTTTTAAACCATAAATGATTAAAGGTTCTTTTAAACCATAAGTGAAAGGAAGTACCATAGCTTAAACTCATATTTTTCACTATTTAAGTACATGAAAAATTATGAGAATGTCGATAATTATAATAGTAAAAGTAACTCTAATTAATGACAAAGATATATTGAATTCTGAGTTATATAATAAAAATCAAGCTTCTATCATTAATAAACGTAATATGTTATAATTCATGCAGATTATTTAGACTCTAATAATTTAAAATATTATATCGGTAGAATGCTACTCACCTAGAGGCTAGAATAATATTCAACGTTTGCAAATAAGAAGTATCAGCTCCGAGTGAACATTCACCCATTTATATAGAGTGTCGCCCAACCTACATTTCCAAAAAACCTTTCTTCTCCCCCCATAAGAGAAAAGTTCGAATAAAACATTAAAATAAGTGAATGCTTAAAAAGAATAATCGTTTGATAATACAGAATGAATTACAACTGTTTCCTGTGTGCTCTCTCAACTCCACTTTTTCTTCCGGAAGATCATTTTTTGTGACCTGGGGCCCCCGAACTTGATGTGTGTCAGTAGTATGCATTTCACTGTTCTGTAGCAACAAGGGGTGTATCTCTGTCATTATGCGGTTGGCCGTAAACAAGCCATTTCGAATAGAATATTTTATTTATTTATTTAGTTTAGCCTGAACCCTAATTTGAATTTTTTCTTTCACTTATGCATACGGCACGCGTTGCTGTGTTTGTCACAATTTATGACGTCTGTGAGTATTTCCATGGTGACAGGATTCTAAAGCGATGATTTATGAGATTCAATTTTTATTTTTCCAAACTCAAATACTTTTACCCCGGTTTTGATTTTTGGAGTCATTCACCGGTGTAATTTATGCATCAAAAGTGATATGCTAAATTCTGAATCAAAACTGAAAGTAACTGATGGATAAATTAACAAACTTGAGAACACTTTGAAAAGAATATTTTTTTAGCATTTTTTATAAATGTATGATAAAATTCAGAAAGGAAGACTTAGTCCAACTCATTCATAGCTTACTTTGATTTAACGAGATTCCGGTTTTAACGAGGAAATTTTTAATAAATGTTCCCAAAATTACGATGTCACAATATAATGATGAGCAATTTCATATCCACTCCATTGATCACTGAAATGAAAATTTAAAAAAAAAAAGTAAAATGAATTCTACAGCCTTTTTGGAAGTAAATAATACTGAAAGAAGGGAAACGGCCAAATATAAATAAAATAAAGGAATAAATATTTTTACACGAGACTCGGTCACTTTAGGCAATATACCCGCGATATAAATTACGAACATAATTCTGATATAATAAAGAATTTTTTTTAAACACCTTGGTATTTACTTTATTGAAACATGGTGAAAAAAGAGTATTGGAGTTAAAGGAAATTTAATTTTGATCCAAAGGATTTAAAACCAGCCTTTTAGTTCAATTTTTTTAAAAAAAAACTGCATGTAAATAAACTATGTGAATTTCTTCATGTATCTTAAACCGAACAATTGAAATAACAAAACGAATAATGATTTTAGGCAAAACCGATGAATAAATTATTTAACTATTGTTGCTCTTGTATCTACGTGGCAAATGTTTGTCAAATATAGAATCTTAAAGAGATTTTAAGAAACACTGAAGTCACCGTTTTCTACATCCCAAGGCATGAAACTAGCGGAGAAATGTCAGACTTTCTTGCAATCAATAGGTATCCACACATGCATTTCAAGCCATGAGTATTGCATACCCAATGATTGTAGTCTAATTCGGACTTCTTTTTGTCTACATTTCAATCAAATATATACAATGAGTTACTCTTTTTGTCTTGAAATTGAAACAACAAGCCATTAGGAAAATAAACAAGTGTTTGGTAATTTTTCAAAATTTTGAAAAAGGCGGCTAGTTTGTGAAGCAATAATGGAAATAGAATCTGAATTCATTAAAAAGAAACAAATACTTCGTTAAATGCTACTTAAGTTATCAGAATCGATTTAAAGAGATAAGTACGCCAGGACGAACTACCTGGGCAATCGGAAGCAACAAATTCATGTCAAGATACATATTGGAAATAGAATCTGAATCCATAAAGAAGAAACAAATCCTCCTAGAAATACTGTTAAAGGCACCAGAATCGATTTAAACGGGTAAGTGCGTCAGGACGGACAACCTGGCACTCGAGAGCATCAAACAAAATACACAAATATTGGATATACAATTTGAATATCTAAAGAAAAACAAACACTCTGAAAAATGTAGCTTAAAATATCAAAATCAATTTAAAGACGTAAGTACGTTGGGTCTTACCCTGTGATAATGGAAGGCTGCCAATTTATGACAAAACGCACTAATATCGGGTATCGAATCTCAAACCATAAAGACGAAACAATCACTCCGAGACATGCCACTTAAGGTATCAGAATCAATTTAAAGAGGCAAGTACATCGCAGGACTACCTAGCAGTCGAAAGCCTCAAACAAAATACACTAATATCGGAAATAGAATCTGAACTCACAAATCAAATTATTTTATTACTATCTAGATCTAGATGAGCGGGGAATATTTTATTTTGACCATTCCATAGTTCATATCCAGTTATTTATAGTTAAAAAACCATATTTATGAATGAAATAACTTCAATCACTTGTTTGAAAGAGACATCATGCACATATATTTTCTCATAAATTTCAAAAGTGATCTATACTATTGTTGACTAGCTATTGTTGAATGCTTTGTGTAGTAAAAATATACAAATTAATTTCCGGAGAA
This sequence comes from Parasteatoda tepidariorum, assembly GCF_043381705.1. Classification (NCBI taxonomy): domain Eukaryota; kingdom Metazoa; phylum Arthropoda; class Arachnida; order Araneae; family Theridiidae; genus Parasteatoda; species Parasteatoda tepidariorum. The sequence continues at coordinate 23,780,667 of NC_092208.1, read as the reverse complement.
TCTCTTCGTTACAAAACCAATTGTAAAGCAATTGATTTGTTTCATAATGTGAAAAGCTTAGAAAGATTGAACTTTTATTCCTCGACAGAAAGGGAATAAATTGATCACGTTTAGAGACCATTTTTTAAATTATGAATTAAAATAGCATTTATAAATAAAAATTCGACTTATGCAATAATAAAAATTATTAGGAAGCGAAGCCGTGGAGATAAAACTTTTATAACTCCTTTTGACCGACAAACTGCAGATTGAGGGAGTGCTTTATTTTTAACAGATTAACTGACAAGGGTATGAGTATTCACTATCTCTTAACAAAAGTATTACTGGACAAAATTTTTCATCTTTTTTCCCTCTTAAAAACCGATTTATTTCTAAAGAAAATTTTTTTATATCGAATATATATTTATTACAATTTTGTAATAGAACATTTTGTTAATATTTTACTGGTAAAAAAACGAACGATTAATTGAGTATGAAAATAAATGTACCTGAAAATACGGAGGAATACAGAATGCGTGACAATAAGAAGTAATAAATGAGAAATAATTTTAATTGTTAACAATTTAAAATGTTAATCTAATATTGTTCAAATTTGAAGCAGTTTTTATCTCTCTTAAGTCTCAATTTTGATATAAATGTAAAAATATATGTTTGGCAACGTCTAATCTCTTTTTCGTATTTTAATTTTATTTATTCAATGGTTTCTTATTTTAGATATCAAGTCTAGATAGAACTTATACTATAAAGATCTTAAGAGAGTTAAATTAATTTTTCCACGACAATGGATAAATAGTTATCTTATTTTTATAACAATCATTGAACATCCGACACAAATTTTGAGTTTACGACTACCAATGTTCAACTACGTAGCCTTGCAATTTTGAATTCAATCCAGAAGACAAGGAAACTCCTGGATCAGTACCCCCAGATGTATTTATTTGTTATGGGAACTTGGAGGACTTTGTGACTTCGACCGGTTTAACTTGCACCAGTCACCATTTAATACACGGGGATTCTTCGGTTGGCTAGATTCGAACCCCTATTCTCATGAGTCCGATGCCCTACCGACCAGGTAATCCCGGCCCGATAAATAGTTCTTATTAAAAACCTTTAAAACTGCAATAACTTTCCAACAGATTGGAATTTCGAAAGAAAAAAAAACTTGAATGAGGTTTCGGAACGGAAATCGCCCTATCTGCTTTTTAAGCTTCAACACTGTTATTGCATTTCAGCGGAGTGTAGATCAGCGCGCATGATATTTTTTACAACAATTTTATCAGTTTATAATTCTAGAAAAAATCTGAAATTATTCTATTCCCTCGTACTCCTTGCACATTTTTTGCACAACTTCCTAATTTCAAATTTCTAAGCCTTATGATTTTTACAGAAATGAAACAAAATGCAACGTGAAGCAAAAAATTATAAACAATTCCAAAGAAAAATCATATTACAATTGCGATAACTTTCGAACGAATAAGAATTTGTTTAAAAAAACTCGTATAAAGAAAATATGACTCCTTAAACATACCAACTTTCAACTCTGTGCTTGCATTTCTGCGGCTTACAGGGCAGCCGACGTAGTATATTACAAGTTTAATAGTAAATAATTCTCTAAATAATTATCAAATGTTGATTTTTTTCTCCATTCCATCGTACTTTGTGTACATATTTCTATACACCTTTGTAATTTCAAGTTTCTGAGTATTGCAGTTCTTGCGCAATTTAAAGTTGTTTGTTAAGTTACACTCAAAACGATTAAAACTTACGATTTTTCGATGTAGAACGTTACTAATTACGGATTATTAATTTACTAATATACGAATATTATCCCTAGTTAGATGAAACAAGTAGGTATTAGTTCTGATACAATAATCGATCCAATTTTCTTGCTTTAGAAAGATTATAGCTAGATTATATGAGCTTCCTTCATTAAGAAAAGAAGTTACCAGATTATTCGTTATTTATTTCCCTTATGTTTTTAAGCATGTTGTATATATTTTAAAAAATAGTTTGAGATTCTACTTTCAAATCAACGAAGATTGATTTCTAAAACACTTACTGTATATGTTAGTACTATTAAACATATAAATATTACATAGAATTGCCATGATTTCAGTGGCGTTCAAAAATATGGCGTTCTTGGCAATTGATAAGATGTGCTTTTTGGCAAATTGACTCCTCAATAAGATGCTCCTAAAAAAGAATGTTATCACTGAAGGGAGCAAAGAACTCCAACTAAAAACAACAGGAAATATATCTTTATTAAAATTTATGTATTTCATGTAAATATAAGAGGAAATTTCAGCTAAAGTAATTATTATTTAAAACAAAATACTCTTTTTTATCGTAAAAGTACAGAATATTTAAATTTTTTTAATCTTTCGTATTTTCTTAATGAAATCATAATTAATAACAATAATGGTAACAAATTTAAAGTTTTAGTTTCATTGGAATTTTTCAATTTTATTCTTTTTTTGTAGGATGCTCTCCCCCCCCCCTCTTTGGACAAAAAAAAGGTGTGATTTCTAATGTACTAAGTGAAAAAAAGGTGTAATGTAGCAGGGGTGGAGAAAGAGCAAATCAATGAAAGAAAAATCTAATAATTTTTTGGGTGTAAGAAATAAAATCGTTACAAATATTTACTAAGTAGTCAGCGTCTTACCACGCAGATTACCGCAATGTTTTATTTCAGATTTTTAATATAAATACATGCGTTACATATGTGCTAACTTCCACTTCTTTTTAGGCCTCACAGCGTGCCATGCACTACCATGTACTTTCTACCATGCACTTTTAAACTACTTTTCTAAAAAAGTACAAGTTTGCAACAAGAAGTTTAATCTATTCATGTGGCGTTGTTTAATTTATTTCTCTAATCAACCTTAATCGTTGAACTTGAAAATTATATTTTTGTAAGCAGCATATCAATGATTTGTGAAAATCATTAGGAATACATGAATAAAATTTCTCTTATGCTGCAATTCATCTTTTCACAAGCTCGTGCTGACAACAGATACAGATCGACTTCTACAAACACATTTCATGAAAAGAAGAAAAAAAAACATTGTCTTCGTATCATTCATAACATCGCCAAAGGTGAACGAAATCGTTTTACTTCCGCCAATTTGTCGCATTCCAAGAAATATGTAATCGTTCTTTTTCTATTACAAAAAAAATGGTGCTAATTATTGCGATCACGTTCGTTTGACAACGATCTTCGAAATTGTCTTTGAATGATAATTAGAGCGCCAGTAAATTATGATGATCATGGCATCGTAAAAAGCTGACATATTATGTCTTTGAGTTGTTATATTACCTCAGGTTCAGGAATGAACCTTATTGCGTCATTAGGTGTTGGGAAACAATTAAGGAGAAGTCTGGAAAATTCTTTTTCAGTTTTTATGTCTTCATGCTTTTATCTTTGAAATTAAGATAGATGCACACATAAATCAAAGTAGCTTTTGGTATTTTTATTATGGTGTGATTTTTTACAGACATTAAAATTTTTTTTCATACCTAATGAGCTTGATATACAACGTAAGTTTTATAATACAATGTAAGTTTTTTTTCTCTGCTTAAACACTTCTTATTCTTGCAATATAAAAGAGATAAAGCTAATTTTTTTCAATGAACTATTACCACCCGTTCTTCTTTACAAATGGATAAAACAAAACTCATATTGAAGTAAAATAATAAAATTTCATGATATTCCATATGAGATTTATTTCTGTTTGGTACAACTACTTCCATTAGCGTAACTTCCATAGCATTTATGCCTTCATCCAAATAATTAAGAAATTAATGAAGAAAAAAAGAACAAAAAAAATAAGATTTAAACAGTAGAATAAAAAGAAGAAAATAGTTTAGTTATTTTTAAAACCTAAAACGAAACACTTAGGACAAATCAATTCGAAGGGGTGTAGTGTCCTTTTCGGTGGGGACGAAGTTTATAACGAAAATGATGTTCAGGCCTGACAAAAATAAAATTATTTTCTCCATTTCAATCTACTGGTAGCATAAGGTTTTAATTTTATTACTTTCTTCTTTTTATTTTTGTATATTAACGTGCACGAAACTATGGAAAATCATTAAAGTTTCAATCTGCAATAAAAAGAAATCCAAAAATATTTCGGCCCTACAGATTCATATTTTTGGGAGGGGAAAATTACCATTTTGTTTCCTAATTCAAACCAAATCATAAATACACGAGTGCACTTATTTTTATATACAGTAAAGCATCATCAAGAGTGGCTCCAAAGAAGTACAATTTATAAATAACAAAGCTGCCAACTTTTCTTATTTCACTCAGAAGAGCCGTATGGCTCAGGGAAAAGAGCTCTCCCAATGAGGTGAGTGTTCGAATCCCAGTGATGGCCAATAGATACGAATTCCGCACCCGGCACAACCGATCACAGTGCTGACTTAAAATATTCTCAATGGTAGATGGATCATGGGTTAGAGCAGAGGTCGCCAAAGGGGTCTATTTAACATAAGCGGGGGTTGATCTGAGCCTGGGGGTCGATCCGAACCAGAAGGATCGATTGGTCGAAGGATTATCAGTATTTTTCAGATATGTGACAATTAGAAATAAAAGAAGAAGTCTTGGAAATATATACAGGTTATCTTCAAAAATTGAGCGACGATTTTAAACTGCGTTTTGTTGATTTGGAAAACACTGACATCCCTGATTGGATTATTGTGCCATTTTCTGCTCAAATTGAAAACGTGGACATCAACCTGCAAGATGAGCTTAATGAATTATTATGGGGATTTGAAGCAAAGACGTTTCTTAAAAATTTAACAATAAGCAAATTTTGGACAAATATGAATATAATGCAAAAATATGTAAGACTTTACGAAATAGCTCAGCCATTTATGATAGCATTTCCAAGTTCCTATATGGTTGAAGCCGGTTTCAGTCACGTAAATTCAATCTTAACAAAGAACAGATATAAATTAAATGTGGAGTTTCGAGGGGATTTAAGATTAAAATTGACCAAATTTGAACCCAATATAACAAACCTTGAAAAAAAAAAAAAAAAAAAAAAAAAAAAAAAAAAAAAAAAAAAAAACACCAGGCAGACCCATTTCATTGATTAAGAAGCAATAAATCTGTAGTTACTTATTATTTCTACTTACTTATAATTACTTATTATTTCATAAATATTAAGGTATTTATATTTTAACATCAATATATTTTTCATTAAACTATTGTTACATTATGTACTATTACTTTAATAAATGTTCAAAATCATAAAATAAATGTACAAACACAGTATCTAATAGAGTTTTATTTTAATTAACAGAAAATTACTTTTATGGGGGTCGATGGAGATTTCGAAAAATTATGTAGGGGTCGATGATCAAAAAAGTTTGGCAACTCCTGGGTTAGAGTCTCCTAGCCATTGGGCTAGCCGTGGGAAGTTTTCATAGTTTCCGGGTTAGTTGCCTCAAAAAGGTATCCACGAAGGACTCCAAATTTCTCCCAATACTTGATCTAGGACTTCTTTTGTCTTCTGTATTGGATTTAAATAACAAGGCTATGGAGTTGAACATTAGTAGTCGTAATCTCAAAGATTGGGTTGGCAGTTCAACGACGATTATAAAATATTCCGCCTTGAACTATTCATACTTAAAGTTGTATCAAAATTTATTCATTGATACTTTATTTTTTATTTCATAAATTTTATTTAAATTGTTCTTGATAATCATTGCACCTAATTAATTTAATCGCGTATGAACTATCTGACAATCATTGATGTGGCTTTAGGTGCTGATAAGAGTTAAAAAATTTCTGTTTACAGTTCTTTGCAATTTTTACTTCACTATTGCCAGAAAAAACTTGACAAAAAATGCAAGAGTTAGCAGCTAAGAAATAAGTGTGATGTTTTATAATATTAACAAACGGGTATATAACTAATCTAACAAAATCAAGTTAACTAACAGCTAAAGAAATAGATTTGCTGTAGTCAAAGTGAAATAATTAGGTGTGTAAAATTTAATAGAACTTTTAAGAATTTCATCGATTTTTTATTAAAAAAAGGAACAATGTGATATTTTTTTCAGCAAATGGAGTCGAATATTGAAAATAAAATTATTGTAATCTATTAAAATACGTTTATTTATGAAAATCAGAAAGGAAAGTAAAACGGCTTAATCTTTTAAATAAAATATACGTAAGGATACGTAATAGAATAAATTATACGTAAGGATATAATTCATGTGCTTCAATAAAAAACGAAATTAAATTAATTTTTGCTGATAAATTCACAACATAAAATTGGTTAATTTTTTTCTACTAGTTGGTTGGTTGGTTGGTGTCGTGTCCTCAATCGAATCATATCTCATGGTGTGCTTGAATAGTCTTTGCTATCTCCATGGCATTAAATGAATATAAATCTTCTGTAGGGTAGTTTAAGTTAATTAGTTCCACATTAAGACAGTTGCCACAGTTTTGATATTTTCTAGTCCCATCTGCAGAGATTTTCATGTTTTTATGATGTTTTATTCTCAGTCTGATGAGAGTGGTGGCCGGATTCCTGTCGATTTTCTACTAGTATATTACTGATTTAACGATTTTATTCTCAATTATTCCAATCAACAAATTAAGTAATTAAGGAACCATTTGATAACAAAAATCTATATATAAAGAAAAAAATTTATTCGTAGTGAAGATGAAGACATATTTTTTTTATTATACCACAAACCGAATAACAATAAATAATCTGGTGATCGGCAATTCTTTCCGAATTCTGACTAAAAATAGAATATGTTAATCGAGCCCCTTCATTAAAATAACTCCAATTTTTCTTTTTTTCATTATTTATTTTTTAAATGAAAGGAACGCATTACGCAAGAAATTTTAAAATGCAACTACTCCGAAACAAATTTGAAATTTTAGAAAAGAGTTAAAGGTTTTTATTATTATTATTATTTATATTCAGTCATCACGACTCCTGTGCGTGATTGTTAGCAGCAATGGTCAAGGGAAGATACTCCTTCAAAAAGATTGAATTCTGGGTGGTTACGTGGCACAACTCTTTTCAAGCAGCAGTTACTTTAAGGGGAGACCGCCGTGTACGGCGTATGGCTGTGGCGCACCGTACTACATCTGCATCAGAAATTTGAGCTGCATTTGGCACTGCAGTGACAATAAATGCAGCTCAACTCTCAACAACGAACTCTTACAAAACGGCTGCTTCAAGTACAGCTCCTAGCGAGTAGTCCAACAAAGAGCTTTCAGTTAGTTCAATTAAAATCAGTTTTAAATATCCAAAGCAGACGCAAAGTTAACTGATAATAAAAATAATAGAGTAATAGTCGTTTTTTTTTTTAATTTTTTTTTAGTGATTGCAAAACGTTTGCTTTCCCATTAGGTATGAAACAAAAGATGGGATTATTTGAGATTTTTAGTTAATCAGAAAGTGGATGAAATTTTAATCGACAATAGAAATAGAGAAGTTGAAAAACGATTGTCAAAAACAAATTCGAAATGCTTCTGATGCTTTTTATCCCGCCTTTCTCAATGGGGAACAATAAAATACTGCACTATTAAGGCAGTTTTTTTGTTCCAGGAGGTTTCTGGAGAGGGATGACGAGTTGCAAATGCTCTGCCAAACACATCCCATAGTCAGGTTTGTATACCTGGTCGTCCTATCCATCTTCGGTTTCAATGCATTTCACATCCAACTCAATTCTGTGCTGATGCGGGTAGCCATACATTTAAAAAGAACTTTGAACCTACGACACTTTTAAATAATCTTACAGAGGGCTCTAAAAGGCTGCCAAAACATAAAGGTACCCTTAAAAGTTACTCGAACATTACATATATTTAATATATCTTAGCGTCGTTAGCCCTCAGCTTTTCACCATTATAAATACATTTTTGTATTAGTCTTTATATTTTCATTCAAAGGATATCTTCTCCCTCGCACACACTTTGAGTTTAACAAAATTACTTATTTGCTTTTGTTTGGTTCATAAGTCGCACAAGAGTTACACAAATGGGCTGTTAGTAACGGTCTGTAATTCATTTTCAACGATGATCAGAAGACAATACTGACACATTCGTTCATTGTTCTACCACAATTTAAAGGGAAGAATGGTTGGTGGTAGTAAATCACCTGGCTACAGCACAGCGCTTCCTTACCCTCCAATCATGCATTGACTTTTCGGTTTTGATGTCTTTCAAAAGTACTATTAAGAAAATTAACATAAATTTCTTAAAATGTTAAAATACGCACTGAAAAACAAGGCTCCTTTTAATAACAAATTCACAATGATAACCATTGTTGCCAAATTTAATTGAAAAATACCAATAAAATGTCAAAGAATTGAAAATGCGAACACGCAAGAAATAAATACTAAGCCACTGTCGCTGGTGACTGAGTGAGTTTATGTGAGTTATTTGGTGAATTAATACTTTTATATTTTTCCGATTTTTGGCTATATGACTTTAAATCTCCAGATTCATAAATGAAGTAAAGTTAATATAAAAAGGCTGGCTAGCTTGCCGCCGGCCGTTGCAAGTATCTATATTTATAAAGACGTAAGTCTGTATGTAAAGATGTACTCAAATAACGGGAGAGCAAAAACACTGTTTGGATCTTGTTTTTCTTTTTTTTTTCCCTACAGCTTGCAAATTTTTATTATCCTCCATTCTACTCCACTGATTTGTCACCCCTTGAACTTTCTGACATCGAGTAGTTAACTAACAGTATTAAAAATAGGAAATTTCATTGTTGAAATTCATTATTGCAGATTAAATTTCCGTTAATATCTATTGAACAGCTTTACCAATTGTCACGGCTTTTTATCTATCAATTTGTTTGTATTATTTTGATCATTTGCGACGTATTTCATCCCCTATGTTCAATTTTTCATATGTAATATTGAGCAAAAACTTGTTTTTTATTAATAATATTATTGTTTTAACGTACTCTATCATAGCTACAAAAGTAAAAAATTAAAAAGTACATTTTATTTAAAGAAAAAAAAAAGAAACCTTGTAGTTTCTGAAACATTAGTTCTATTGACTGAAATTTGGTTTTATAACATTTAGCTTAAAATTCGCAAGAAAAGCTCTTAAAACTACAAAAACTTTCAAACAAATTGGAATTTCGGAAAAAGATCGTGTTAAAATCCTTAAATAAAACAATCCTTTCAGCACGTCCAATTTCAACTCCATAGTTGCATTTCTGTAGATTGTAAACAGTCTAAGTTTAATTTTTATTACAAGTTTAACAAATAATAATTCTCGAAATATCAATCGAATGTTAATTTCTTTTATGTCATAGTACTACTTGTACATTTCTATATACACCTACGTTATCTAAAGTTTCGTTGTCTTATAGATTTTTGCAGCAAAACGAAATGTAATATAAAGTTGAACAAACAAAACAACACCGAGTCTTAAAATTTTTTACTATAATAGGAGTCTCCGCTTTAATAGCCCCCGTTATTGTTTTCATTCATCATCGTTTCTTTTCCCTCGATAATTTTCACAAGGAAAGAAAAGATAATTTCTTTCTATAAAATTTATAGTTATTATATTTTTAAGTCATTATGTTAATCATTACGATGAGAAACATAACGGGGATTCGTCTAATATGAAAATAATTGGGAAGAAGTTTGAAGTGAGGGAAGAGGTTGGGAATAAGTTGAGCTTTAGCCGCCATATTGAATTTATGGAAGTGGAAGGAATTCGAAAAATGAGTACTTTTATTTATAGATATATGAGATGCTGTTTCTCGTGTGCTGAATTACCAAAATAAATTCAATATTAACACCAAAATCAAGTTGTTCTAAAGTTATAAAGGATTTAGTAAGTATGAGGTATAAAAAGTATAATTTTTTAGTTGTACCAATTTTCACATCTGAAATACAGTAGATATCTAACTAAATGAAGTAAGATTTCCCATAAAAATTTGTACTCTAAATTAAATGAGACCAAAATAGAGTAGGTTAGGTTTAACAGTTTAAATGTTCTAAAAGTTTTTATCCATAAAAGTACAGTTTTGCATGTAGACTTACATATTTGACATTACTAAATAATCAAGGGAAGTATTGAATTCTATGTATTGTCTTACGTTGAATCGAATGTAACCAAAACCAAGTCGATAGAACTATTAGTTCAGAAGTTATGAGAGTATCAAGTGTTAAAACAATTATTTTTCATTTATAATTGTAGATATAAGACCCTTAGAACTTTTAAATTTATTAGCATTAATAATTCTTACGAAATAATATACTGTCTGTCTAGATACTAATTTGAAACGCTTAAATAGGTATAATAAAAAATTGTACTTTATAATGCTTCTTAATTACTAAATCCCTGATTAGTTCTTAAATTATAAGTCTATTAATTTGATATTGGTTGTTGTTGTAGTTGATTTACGTGGCACTAGAGCTGCACAATGGGCTATTGGCGACGGTCTGGGAAACATCCCTGAGGATGATCCGAAGACATGCCATCACAATTTTGATCCTCTGCGGAGGGGATGGCACCCCCGCTTCGGTAGCCC
>NC_092208.1:23711082-23768632 GCF_043381705.1 Parasteatoda tepidariorum | reverse complement strand
CTGATCTATCAACCCATGTAAGGGTTATTCATAATTCCCTCCGGGGTTTCGAAGCGTTATAGTAAAAAAACGAAGACGAATATGGCAAAAAAGAACATATGAAATTATTCTGAAAGTATTCAAGTTTTAATTTAAGCAGTTGCCGGTAGATGGCAGTAACATGTACCACTGAAGTCAGTTGTAGTAAAGAAAAAAGGTGTTTACAGGCGAAGGGAATTATGAATGACCCTGTATTTATAAAGACGTAAGTCTGTATGTAAAGATGTACTCAAATAACGTGAGAGCAAAAACACAGTTTTGGATCGTGTTTTTCTTTTTTCCCCCTACAGCTTGCAAATTTTTGTTATCCTCCATTCTATTCCATTGATTTCACCACTTGAACTTTCTGACGTCGAGTAATTCACTAACAGTATCAAAAATAAGAAAATTCATTGTTGAAATTCATTATTGCGAATCAAATTTCCGTTAATATCTGTTGAACAGGTTTACCAACTGTCGCGGTTTTTTATCTATCAGATTGTTAATTTTGTTTTGATCATTTGTGGCATATTTCATCCCCTATGTCCAATTTTTCATATGCAATATTAAAAAAAACTTGTTTTTTATTAATAATATTATTGTTTTAACGTACTCTAACATAGTTACAAAAGTAAAAAATTAAAAAGTGCATTTTATTTGAAAAAAGAAAAAAAAAAGAAACCTTGCAGTTTCTGAAACATTAGTTCCATTGACTAGTGTTTGGTTTTATTACATTTAGCTTAAAATTTGTAAGAAAAGAGCTTAAAATTGCAAAAACTTTCAAACAAATTGGAATTTTGGCGAAAGATCGTGTTAAAATCCTCAAACAAAACAATCCTTTCATCACGTCCAATTTCAACTCCTTAGTTGCATTTCTGCAGATTGTAAACAGTCTACGTGTAATTTTTATTACACGTTTAACAAATAATAATTCTCGAAATATCAATCGAATGTTAATTTCTTTTATGCCATATTACTACTTGTGCATTTCTTACGCACCTACGTTATCTAAAGTTTCGATGTCTTATAGATTTTTGCAGCAAAACGAAATGTAATATAAAGTTGAACAAACAAAACAACACCGAGTCTTACAATTTTTTACTATAATAGGAGTCTCCGCTTTAATAGCCCCCGTTATTGTTTTCATTAATCATCGTTTCTTTTTCCTATAAGTCGATATTTTTCCCAAGTAAAGAAACGATAATTTTCTTCTATAAAATTTATAGTTATTATATTTTTATGTCATTATGTCAATCATTACGATAAGGAAGATAACGGGGATTCGTCTAAAATGAAAATAATTAGGAAGAAGTTTGAAGTTAGGAAAGAGGTTAGGACTAAGTTGAGCTTTAGCCGCCATATTGAATTTATGGAAGTGGAAAAAATTCGAAAGGTGAGTGCTTTTATTTGTAGATATATGAGATGCTGTTTCCCGTGTATTTTTTGTGCTGAATTAATGAATGAATTCCAAAATGAATTCAATATTAACACCAAAATCAAGTTGCTCTAAAGTTATAAAGGATTTAGTAAGTATGAGGTACAAAAAGTATAATTTTTTAGTTATACCTATTTTCACATCTGAAATACAGTAAATATCTAAATAAATGAAATAAGATTTCCCATAAAAATTTGTACTCTGAATTAAATTAGACCAAAATAGAGTAGGTAGGTTTAACAGTTTAAATGTTCCAAAAGTTTTTATCCATAAAAGTACAGTTTTGTAGACTTACATATTTGACATTACTATATAATTGAAGGAAGTATTGAATCCTATGTATTGTCTTACGAATGTAACCAAAACCAAGTAGATAGAACTATTAGTTCAGAAGTTATGAGAGTATCAAGTATTAAAAAAATTATTTTTCATTTATAATTGTTTAGATATAAGACCCTTAGAACTTTTAAATTTATAAGCATTAATAATTCTTACGAAATAATATACTGTCTGTCTAGATACTAATTTGAAACGCTTAAATAGGTATAATAAAAAATTGTACTTTATAATGTTTCCTAATTACTAAATCCCTGATTAGTTCTTAAATTATAAGTCTATTAACTTGATATTGGTGTCATTCGATTAAGCATAAAAAATAAGCATGAAATAGTGCCTAACTAGTCTATTTAGTGAAGTTTAAGTTTTCTGCCTTTTTGCACCCACTCCCCTTCAATAAATTAAAGATGGTGGCTTAAGCTGATCTTGGAGGAAGGGCGAATTTCTGACATTCATATTGGGCTTGAACTACAATTTTTAGGATAATTTCCAGCTTTCCACTAATTATTATTCATTTGTAACACAGGAACTATCCTAAAAAGAAGGTCACCATTTATTATTTAATTAATAAATTATAAGAATTTAAACTATCGTAAGTTATCAATTGAATTTATCTCATTTGGTACTTTCCGGACTTAGTTCTCAAATCTGCAGCAAACTGCAGCATTATGTTAAGATAAAATCTTGAATATTTTTAAATTTCCACGTAGCTTTCTTCTTAAATTAGAAAATAAAACATTAGAACGAACATATTAACACATATCTTGAAAACAGCTAAGACTCTAAAATTTTAAAAGACAATTTTATATGTCAATAATTGTGTAGAAAATTTAAAAAAAAAAAAGCACTAAATTTCTTAATGCTTGACTTAACTAGCACAAACAAAAAACACAAAATACAATCACTGAAAACATTTATTTACAAATGAAGTTCTATTTACATAAATAAAAATAACACGAAAGTTGATAATGACGATCGATTCGGAACTCTATGCAATGGTAAGAATAACCAGCTTGTAGCTCACATTTACAACACAATAACAAAAGATAATCACATTTTTATGCTTGCTAGTAACAAAAGACCATGGCAAAGCTTCAGCTGCTGGTTAGCCGTATGCGGTGGTGGATGGTTGGGGGAAATCACCGATTAATTTGACTCTTCCTTGGCAGCATCTGTTGACACCTCTGCAACATTCTTTGTGATCTTGATCATTACCAGGACATGTCAAGCACCGAAGCTGCAGAGCAACTCTACTCTGAGCGTTGGATCTCTGAGCGATGGCTATTAGAAGGCCAAAAACGAAGCAGGCCAATAAATAGAGCCTCATATTTTAATATTCTTTCGATGAACTGCAAACAAAAAGAAAAAAGAAATAGATATTATTGTTAAGTTTTACAACTGACAAAAGAAGCTATAGATATCCTGACATGTTTAGTATTTTTAAAAAAAATCTTTTCTAATGTAATTTTTAATGCTGATTTTAAATCTGAAAAACGTTTTGCTCTATTACGTCAAGTTTTTAAGATATTGACAAAAATTAATTTTCATGGAACACCGTTTAATTTTTATAGAATATTGTTTACATTTTAATTGGCAATTTGACTATTTGAAATTAAGTATTTTTAGTTAAAAACTGATTAAATTTAATTAATTTTAATGAAATATTGCTTAAGTTTAAATAATTTTAATGAAATTTGCTTGTATTGGATACAATAACTACACATTTTAGCCACAGACATTAGGAAAAGCGAGTTTCTTTTGCTATAAGTGACACTTAATACTAGAAATATAGAAAAAATGTTTTTCAGAAAAAAAGTTCTTAAAGAAAAGGTAAAGAAAAAGAGCATTGGAAAAAGGCATCGGAAAAAAGCACTATTTCTACGATTACAAGAATTTAATGATTGATATGATTCAGGATGCTACACATAAATTCAATATAATTAAATGTTTATTCGAATATAAATACTTTTTTAAAGACTGATTAATATGCAAAAGTTTAGTTTAAAGCTTGCGGAAACGAACTTTCAATGCATATGCTAATTTTTCCTAGTTGTACACAATGCAATTATATAATACTCTTAATATATGTATTATTATTCCAAAAAAATGTATCAATTAATAATAGCTTGTCAGGAGGTTAACTTTGTGATAAGTTGAAAATATTGGCAAAAATTTTGAAATGCTCCATTTCTGTACCATATTTTTTTTTAAAAAAAAATCTCTTGTTGATTAATTATTATCACAGCACAATTAGTATAATTATGGAAATTCAGTAAAATTATGGAGCTGCTTAAAAGTCTTAAAAATTTTATTAAATTTATTAAATTCAAAATTAGGTAAATTTCCGTCCATGAACTTTAAATTAATTCTTGTACTTTAGTTAATTTTACTACAAAATATCTAAATTTGTTAGAATTAGCACTTAATTACTCTAAATCCGTACTTTTTTCGCTTAACGGTCCAAATCAAATTGGATGTAAATACATATAATTGTTAAAGTTCTGTATTTTTACTCCTTTCTTTTTCCAAAGGCTTATTTTTTATTTATTTATTTATTTATTTTGCATTCTTTTCGGTGATTTTTCCAGAAGTGTTTTTTAGATTCTATTCGGTGTTTTTTTCCGATGATCTTTTTTCTGATTACTGTTTGCTCAGTATGCGCGCTACGCAGCACTTGCGTGCTGATTTCAAAATAAGTAAGAGTAACTATTTGTTTCGCTTTCAAAACAGATGTGGTACTTCTAATTTCCTATCTACAACATCTGGTATTATTGTGTATTGTAATCATTCATTCACTTTCAATGTAAATAGCTATTAAAATGCATAAATTGAAAATAAATTAAGGATTTTCATTGATTTTCAATATATATTCACTTTACTCCGTTCACTCAGTACAAATAACTGTTACTTAGACAATTAAAAAAATTATATCTTATGAACTATGCATTTATATTTCAATTGCGGCTAGAGGTTTAACCTCGATTGACGAATTATTTTTAATAAATACTTATCTGAAACTTTTATTTTTTAATGAGAGAAACAGAGAAGAAATGTTTTGTTTCTTTATTTTCTTATTAAACTGCTAGATAATTTATATAAAAACGCTTCTTGAATAAATACCTTTATTTTTATGTAATTTTGAATTAATTTAATCAGCTTTTTTTAAAAATTAATCGGCTTAATTATGAAGACAATAACATACAATCTTTTACAGAGAAAAAAAACTATAAATAATAATTAAACAAATAGATCTTAATAATTAAATTTTCAATAAATTTAGATACAAAAAAGTAATGAATAATAAGAGTCATCCGTCTTGTACATGTTAAAAATTCCGGAACAAATTTCGGTATAAAGTTCCGACACTTTAGGTTCATCATCCGTAAAACCCATTTTAGCATAAAATCTATTTTTACCAAAAAATTACGATTCATCAGATTTTTGTTCCGCAACATGCTCCGGTTGAAAATGGATTTCACATTAAAAAGTACCGGTACTTTTTACCGTAGTTTTTATCAGTGTACTTAACAATGGTATAAATGTAACTATGAAAAACGTGAATCAGTAACTATGAAACTTGTTATAACAGAGTGCCATCATATATATTGTAAAAAGCTAATTGTTGTCTCATCTTTTCGAACATTCCGTTTTGTTTGGACGGAAAAATCCCATCAAATGATTTTTAATTTACAAAGAAGATCTATCTATGTTTTATCATCAACATAAAATTAATGAAAATTATTACGATATTTACCAGTAAATTATTTATTTATCTCTCATTTACCAGCATTTATAAATATAACTTTGAAGTATTTAGTCAAATATGTTCCGCTTAATAGTTTTGTTATATGGAGAATTTTGTTATGCGTTATTCATATTAGAAAAATATGACAATAACTTTTCTTTATTTCAATTTTCTAAAATCTCTCAGATTTCAAAATGTCAGATAATTAGAATCCTGATGTAACGGCACACATTCTATAGTATACTCTAAACTTATGTTCAGCTTCAAAAATAAATTTTTAGCAAAGAAAATCCAAAATCACATTAAAATAAAGCATCTATATTTAAATGAAAAAATTTCCATGTGAACATATACTTTTTTTATCGAGTAATTAATGTTTTGTTCCTAACTTTTGAATAAAACCAAACAAATTTCACTGTTCAATAAATTAAACAACGTAGAAAAATGCTTACTTATTCTTCAAAATTCAATAATTAAAAACATACATATGTGCCATACTCGTTTTCCAGGAGAATTTTATTTTTATATTTAAATCGGAAGCAAAATACAATCTTAGGTATTTCATTCTTGAATTAATTAATTTGATTTTAAATTATTTGGGCAACTATTTCTTAAATAAACAATTAAAAGCATCCATACCGAAAACTTGGAAATCATACGACGTGACTTTTAAGTGTTGATGAAGCTCATAAAAAGTTTCTGTTCTTAATTATCAATGTAATTGTAATTTATCTACCAGTAAGCAAAATGTTTCTCAAAAAACACAAATATTAGGATTTTCATTTGGGAAAAGGAAGTTCGCGTGGACAGCAGGAATACCTACGTTATTTACTATTCAAAATGTCTAAGTAAATTCATTTAAGTTTTAGTAATGGCTATAAATGAATATGCTTGCGTCATATTTATATTTTGCCACAATTAACAGAGCAATAATTAAGTTCAAAAAGACAAACGAGTCTGCGGGGCTAGACTAACACTTAATCAAGGACATGTCAATATCAAGCTTTCTAAGTTAATTATGAGATTTATTACTAACACATCACCTATCAATGTATTTATTTGCTAAATTAGACAGAATTTAGTAGGATATATAATTTATTTATAAATTCTTTCCGCATTTTAGGGTGTTATTTATTAAAATCTATTCATTTTTGTGCAGAGGAAAAAATAAAAAAAAAATATGCAGAATTAACACATTTTAAGCATTTTTTGTTTATTCAAAATGTTTATTATGTGGAATTTTGTTATTTTTAATAGCAGTCGCAAAACATATCTCACAGGAACTTAATATTAATTTGCCAAACTACTTTTTAAAATATGAACCTGACTAGACTAAATTCATCAAGTGATTATTTTTTATGCTAAATAAATATTAAAAAAAATAAATCTCCAATGTAGAAAATGGTTTTTAAAATAGCTTTTTTTTGTTTAGTTAAAATAAATTTCGGTTATTAAATAAAAATAATAATTTATTATACTTTAACAATTAATGAAAACCTACATTGTTTCATTCAGATCAGATTGCATTCAGATTGCGGTTAGATCAATTATTCAACATTGCATTTCGTGGTTACAATCAGTTTCATATTAATTTTGTTTGCTTTTAAATAACAATAAGTTAAATAATTATTTTTATGACTTATCTATACTATCCTCATATCATGAGGTAGTTTAGATTGGACTAAGAAAGTATGCATTCAAATTAACTTGTTAACAATGTTATCATCAAAAATGAAGATAAACATTAATTAAAAATTTTTTTATAAAAAAAGTACTAGAGAAGAACAAAATGATGTTTGGTAAGATTTTTTGGCGAAGTTATAAAAAGTATCCTCAGTAGTTCACATTCTTCTATTCTTTTTTCATTATTATTTGCAATATTATTAACTCTGAATAGCTGGTCTACATCGCGATATAATGTGATCATATATGGCAGTACTTTTACTTTCGTTACTTGTACCGCCGGTACAAGTAAAAAGTACGTACTTTTACTTGTACTTCGTTACTTTTTAAATTTAGTACTTTTACTTGTACTTTCGTTACTTTTATAGGGAAAAAGTACAAGTATTTGTAACGGAAACATCGAATGAAATCGTTACTTTTTTCTGAAACTCGTTAAGCTTTCTAAAAAAAAAAGACATTAAATTTAAAAATAAATGCTTATGCTTTTTTAATTTATAAAATTAATGTGCAATATTATGTTAAAATTAATGTGCATTCACAGCTAACTTCGTGTTTAAATACTTTCTGTTTCAACTTATACTGCACATTCAATTATTTTCTACTAGCTCAAAGATCACAAAGCTATCTGAAACCCCGTGTTTGCTTTGCTTATGTTTGTGCTTTTAAAACGCGTTTCTAAAGAGTAAAATAATTTTAAATCAATGGTAATTTAAATAAATAAAAATAATAAATTAAAATTAAAATCAATAGATAAAATTTCTTTTTCGTGCAAATCCATAAAAAGTTTGATATTAAAATTATATTTGATTTTAAAATTATATTATACGATTATATTATAAAATTATATTATAATATTCTTCCGAATTTAAAAATAAATTAATGTCCATAACTTTCAAAATTAAAAATAATTAAATAAATAACAACAATTTTGCAAAAACATTAAAGAACATAAGAATATTATTCAATAAAATTTTAGGTTACTTTGAATTTTCGATTTCCTAGAAATGTACTTTTAAGTCGTAAATTTTTTTGTTTAGTACTTGTACTTTTACTTGTACTTTTTACTCATTACTTTTTAAAATAAGAACTTTTTATTCGTTACTTTTTTTAAAAATACTTGTACTTTTACTCGCTACTTATTAAAAGTAACGTTGCCATATATGAATGTGATAGCTTTGATGAGATCCTGAAAATATAAACAATGGTTGTTTTAGTTTCGCCGATCCTACGCTCTGATTTTAACGCGTCGCAGTAAGCTATTTTTAAAATAACCATCTCATTTTAATTCTAGCTATTATGCTCTCTTTTCGTAGAAATAAGGAAAACCTAGTAAAAATTACCAAAAAGAAAAGTAAATTAGTTTCTAGTTTTAGTTAATCTCATTTTAAAAGAAGAAAAATTCAGAGAAGAAACCTACCTGGACAAGTGTTGAAAGCGGATTGCGTGGTTTATTACACCTTTAAAAGCGGAAATCGCATCTCTTTTATATCGAATTTTCCTGCTGACCCAGTCAAGGTGTTGAACCTATTGACTTAACTACTTTCGCCTCATCTTAGAGTGTTGCTCAAATCCTACTTTCACTTTTCTCCACCTCAAGTCTTCCCCCACTTTTGTTTTCGTTTTTCTTTTCTTTTCGAACAATGTAGTATTGTTAGCCGCTGGAAGTATTTGCAATTAACTGTAAAACGGAACTGTAGAATATAATTATTTATACTGATCGCTGTGGATGTGATTCTGATCCTCTGTTATTGTTCCTGATACTGAGAATTGTCGCATTTCCGCGTCATTTGATTTATTAAATCGTTGGGAGAAGCACAAGAGATTTTTACATTATGCTAAATAGAACTGAAACTATTGCTGCACTGTTATTTATCCCACAAAAAAATTTCATTATGTAATTTTTCTTTTCTTATAATTTAAGAATGAAAAATAATAGTGTTTGTTTCATTCAAAATGTTTTTTGAGAGTTTCATTTCTGAAATGGTTCAGAAAGGAAAAGCTTTAATAATCGTTTGCATGAAAGAAAATGGCTTTTATTCTAAATTAAATATTTGTTTTTAAATGAAATTCGAAGTGTTGGAAAGACGAGAGACCTCAGTTCAAGTTTAAAATGAAAAAAATAAAAAATAATTTTAAGTTTAATAAGTAATATTTTTATAAACCCAGTAAATAAAAATCACATGTAATGAAGCATTACCCAGAAACTCTAAAAAATGGCAAAAGCACTAATTTAATATTTTACAAAAATTAAGCAGAATTGTTCCTTTAGTTTATAATTTGAGCAGAACTGAGAGTAAATTTTAACATGCTTCTAATATTTGTAGAAGATATGAATTCCAAGTTTGTCATGACATTTATATTATGTATATTATTATGTATATTATGTTATATCTTTGTTATTGTATTCTATTCTCTTTTGACATTTCTCAGACAACTTTCTCTTTGATGCATCACTCTTTTTAGATTGTATTCTATTCTCTTTTGACTTTCTTTGACTTTGTATATTCTTTGATACGTTTCTCTATCAATGTTGTTTTCGATTCTATTTTACGCAATCAATATCATTTGCAAAACATTCTTAAAAAAACAGTAATTTTTCATGCACATATAAAATAAAATTTCGCTAAAAACATTTTCATGGAAAATTAAATTAAAGAGAAGTTTTGCTTTATGAACAGATTAGATTTTTGAAACCTCTTTATACCTTATTTATTTATTCACAAATGTTTTATGTTACCATGTTATTATCATTAGTAATGGGGCATTCTCCATACCCTACTTTTTAAAAATTTAGAGAAAAAAATAAAAGTATTAAAAATTTAGTATAACTAAAAAATTATTTGCGAAAATTATTTGCAGCGCAGGGGCAAGCAGTCATGACTCCTAATTTAGCCTACATTTCAAGTATTTTTAAAAAATCTTTTCAAATATTCCAAAAGGCACTGATATCCTAAAACTATTTCGTTTTTTTTTCTATTCTTGGGTAAACATACTGAAGCTAATTTGCTGTTATACCTTTCAGAGGTAGTAAGAGGAAAAAGTCTCAAATTGCTCAATGATTTAATAAATAGTAGTTAAAACAAATCATGAATACAGAGTATGACCCAAATATTGCAACACTTATTGGAACGTGTATAAAACTAACACTCATAGATTGCATACATAATGAGTACAAGATTAAAATGATAGATCTATTCCAGGGGTAACAGACTGAAGTTCACTAAAGAGATGTGTTTTAATCTAATATTTCGCTTAAATACTAGAAATTTTATATTTTATTAGTTAATGTATTATTATAATTATGCATTAGTTTAATATATTATCATAATTATGTATTAGTTTAATGCATTATTACAATAGAATTAATTTTCATTTAACTTTAATTATTAATTTGGGAGCCGTGAACATTTTTCTGACATGAATTTAAAGGATTGAATTTCAGTACGAAAAGTAATTTTTTACCTTTTTTTCTGAAATAGTTAGTTTAGTTTTCTAAAATAATTTAGTGAAGGATTTTTATTTTATTAAATTTTTTAAGAATTTGTTTGATGAAAGATATCATACAGTATTTCATGTATGACTTTTGATGCTGTATGAACTATAAGTTTTTTTCTAAAATAGTTAGTTTAGAAAAAAAATTAGGAGCTAAAGTTCCCGCTATGGGAACAACTATTCTTTATTTTTCTTGCTTCCTAAAACTAATTTCATCAATGTATAAATTCTATTAATGTATCCTTAAATATAAATTATGATGATCTTGCATTAATTTTCAAGAGAATGAAAAATAGTTATGAAGTATTCACATTTTTAAATAAAAATAGGCATAATGAGAGAATTGCGACTTTTTTCCATTCATATTTTCGAACACAATCCTTAAAAATAATGTTCCTTTTAATTGGGTGTAATTACGTATCTTTAAAGGTAAGTAATCTTTAGAAGTAAGTAATCTTTAATACCCGTCAAAAACTCGTTCAAAAATTTATTTTAAGCAGTTGATAACAGTCTCCCTGTTCGCCTGTCCTGATATCTACGCTTAAACGCGTGCCTTTAATACCTGTCAAAAACTAATTCAAAAATTTATTATAAGCCAAGCAATGCAAATAAAACTAATCAACGTTTTCATACAAAATCTTTTATTTAACTTAACATGCTCTTAATTAAATACAATAACTCTAAAAAATTCTAAGCAAATTTTTAAAAAATATTGTCATTTGATATATACTCGTATGACCGAATGGGTTAAATAACTTTTATTAATATTTGAAATTTGTTAAAGATATTTCGAAAAAGTACCCATCTTTATTCTCTTTCCTCTATTTCTAAAAACTAAAAATACTCAAATTATCAAATTGGGAACGTGACTTCCATGATTTCTGTAAAACGTGGTATTAATATCCATTAAAAAAATGGATTAATGTATTAATATCCATGCAACAAAAAGAAATTAGATGCTACACTTGCTCATGTTTGTTCCATTCATCGCTATTCTACACTCGCTGTTTAGGCTGATAATTGTTTTTTTTCTTCTTTATTTTGTTTTAAAAAAATGCATGTTGGCGTGAAATTTTTTTCAAATGTATGACTTGTTTGAAGCATGAGATAAGCCTCAAGAGGCAGCACTTTGTGTCCCAAGGTACACCTAGACATTGCACCTTGGGACAACTCTACTTTAAACGGAAGACAAACTTTTATTTCTTTTCAAGTTATTTGAGTAGAACAAAATATATTATAGAGGTAAACATTTGTTATTTTTAGACGTTAAAACTGACAATAACTGCCGAAGTTAGAGGAAATCAATGCTATAGAAAATTATATGAATTGCATATTCATGCACTGCGGCATTAGCGATATGAAAACCAGAAAACTTACCTAGTATATGTAAATTGTTCTAAAATTTTCAAGCTTCAGATTTGGCTAGCAGGTGAGAATTATTATAAAGGGTAAACAACATTAAGGTATACATTTAATATATCATGTTTCATTCCTAAACAAATTTCTTAAGCGTTGCCTTGTTAATGTAGTAATTTATGATGTCAAAACTTGTAATGGGAGTTGTTCAAAATGTATTTGGAGTTGTGATTAATAATTTCAAAGCAACTAAACATTATATGTGTTTGTTCGATGTAATGTTACAATGAATAAGCACATATAATTTTAGTTGTTTTGAAAATTATGAGTTGATTTTAAAACTCCTAACAACTTTTTATGGATGCTTTTACTTTAATGCGCGAACCACTTTAATTTAACAGAAACACTAAAGAATTAAAACATTTAAATGTCGAGGTTCATTTAATTAAAAAAATAAATAATATTTTGTTCGGTTTCTCTTGATCATTATTCTTTCATTGAATAGCAACAGACCTTGGTAATGAATATACAAAAAATATAAATTTTCGTTCTTGTTATAAAAATGCTTCGGAATGTAATAAATATAGATTAAAATTATAATACATGATAATAGATAAATAATATTCTATAACTGAATGACATATTCTATAACTGAATGACTCACTACATATAGGAATTGAGTCAGAGACAAATCCGTTAGTGATCATCGTTATCAACCAATTTGAGATTACCATTTTTCTCGAAGATTCTATGCTTAAAGCTAAAAATTAAAATAACTTGAACTGACCTACTTAGATCGCGTAATATCAAAACGTGATCTTCTCTGAGTCTGTTAATCTAACTCAGTTATTAATCTTCCAATGAGTGCAAAAAATGTTTCCAATGATTTTTACTTGTAACCTTGACTGCATTAAGAAATCTGACCCTGTGAAAATTCCAGAAATTCGAGACAGCCCTCTGTGCGCTTATTATGAAAATGGCCCAAAATGTCAATATGTACAAAAGTTGCAGTTACCGGAAAATAAAAAGAGTTTGCGATCTCATTTTTTTTTAATACTTGAAGACTACACCAAGATTGTATAACCTATTGATCTCTTAAAAATATACAAATTTCATAAATATTCATTAATCAATTCATTAAGCATTCAATGAGCTTTATTTTCAGTATAGTTTCGATTTTCATCCATCTTTATAAAAAAAATGAAGTATTTGTCCGTTTTAAAGCGAAGTCGATTATTTGCAGCTAGCTATTGTATAGGTATAGTGTTGAAAATTAAAACTTTACTTCGAATTTGATACACTCAAAATTTTAGTCTTGTTTACTCTGGCAAACAGCTATCAAAACTTTTTTACCATTCCAGTTATATATTTCTTAAACCCTCAGATATCCAACCTTTTTTTAAATTATTCCAGTCGTATGCTTTATGTATCTCAGTCACCAAAGTTTTTTATCATTCCTGTCGAGTCGTATGTCTACTCTCATTTGTCAAATCTATTTTGCAATTTCAGTCGCTGGTCTTCTCTCATCCATTAAAGCTTTTTTTACTATAGTGGTGTTTTTACTCTCAACTACCAAAGCTTTTGATACCATTCCAGTTGTATATCTATGTTCAGCCAGCTACCAAAGCTTTATTCTTTATTTACCATTTTAGTCGTATGTATACTCCTAGCTACCAAAGACATTTTTATAATTTCAATCGTATGTCTACTCTCTGCTACTGAAACTTTCTTACAATTAAAGACATGTGTCGACTCTCAGAGACCAAAGATTTTTTAGAATTTTCGCCGTGTGTCTACTCTCAGTCATCAAACCTTTTTTTATCAATCCAGTCGAATGTCGACTCTCAGCTACCAATATTTTCCAATATTTTTTTACCATTCATGTCGTAATGTCTGCTCTCATCCACTAACGTTTTTTTTTTCTTCATTGTCGCAGGTTTATTCTCAACTGCCAAAACTTTTATACCATTCCTGCGATATGTCGATTTTCAGTCACCATAGCAAGAACCATACTGATCTTACAGCATTAGACAATAACGGTTCACTTTAGTCGATAATCTCTGAAAATACACAAAATTAAGCAAAAAAATTATTTTAAAGATTGCTTTTTAAATGTAATATCGTTTTTCCTGCTATAAGTAAAATAATTTAATTACCCGTCTATTTCGTTTATTCAACAAAAATTAATTCAAATGTGTATGAACTTAATTCAACCGCAAAGGGTTTAAATATTTAATATAATAGTAGACAATTTTTTTTCTGACTAGAAAAACAATATAAACCGCAAAACCTTAAGAAAACCAATTAACATATTTTTGAGAGACTTGACATTTAGCTTATTTTCTAGCATTAACAACTTGCAGAATATTTCATGACGGACAATATAAAATAAAATTTCTAATATAATAAAAATTTCTCAGCCACATAGAATAAATGAAAATTTTATACGTTATTGACAAAATAGAATATTTTATGCGTTTTCCTTTTTTTCCCAAACCAGCAGGTAAAAACACATTTTCATTTGGGTGTGGTGTTTATGGAACGGTCAACGTACCGTTAGGTGTGGGAGCATCGTTGAACACTTTTACTACCTTTATTTTTTATTGGACATGCATTCTCTTTTCGTAGGTCACAATGCATCCTGTTATTAAAAAGTGCATTGACTGCTAACAATCGGTCTTATAAATGAAATGATGAATATAAATCATATTACCATCATCAAGTTGATGTGTTCTCTAAATGTTTGATATGACTAAAATAAAATATTCACCTACTTTTTTGTACTTCAGATTACTTTTTGTCTATGCATCCTAAATTGCAATCATGCTTTTTAAAGCTTTTTGTGTTATGTAAAATGAAAGATTGACAACGAAGGTAAATGCTTTCCATTCATAGTGAGTCAGAAAAGTTAT
Source organism: Parasteatoda tepidariorum (assembly GCF_043381705.1). Lineage (NCBI taxonomy): Eukaryota > Metazoa > Arthropoda > Arachnida > Araneae > Theridiidae > Parasteatoda > Parasteatoda tepidariorum. The sequence continues at coordinate 23,753,655 of NC_092208.1, read as the reverse complement.
GGTATATAAATATACTTGAATTGAGAACAGTTTTAACAGTTTCTCAAGGAAAAGTTTTACATTACGATATTGTAAAGGCTTATATAAGACCATAATCAAATCATTCAGATATATTGCATTATATAAAAAACTAATGTACTGAAGGAAAAAAACTGATGAAATTTCTTAACTTGCGTTAGCAGTGCAAAGCTGAAAAAAAAAACTAAGCTATAAACTGGGCAGAAATAAAAAGTTAAATGCAAACTGTACTCGTTCATATCAACAGACAAATTAAATTCTTATGTTTTTATTCTGCTTACTAATCTAAGCAGACCACATTATAATTTAGAGTCACATTTCAGTTTTATTCATGATTCTAATAATTTTCACTGGGAAAAGAACTGGAGCTGTTTTAATTAAAAAGTAAAACAGAATCAACTGAAGTTGACATTCTACTTATGTTGAATCACTTTGCAATCACTTTAACCTGAACTTTATTTTAACCCTGGATTACTATCCCTATTTCAACATGTTTTTCTATATTGCTTTTTTCATCTTCATATCTTTTTCTTTGGTCTGGTTTTAAAAGCTCATGATGAAATGCAAATTGTGATTCTTATTCCATATCATCATGCTAGAAATCAAACCGCTTGGATCCTGGAAGCCGACTAAACAACCTTAGTATACGCAAAAAAGAAAATGTTCGTTAAATCTGTTAGGCTGAAAGTCTTCTGGTGGGTTGTTGTGTGAAAGTTTTGAGAAAGAGGTACCAGCTTAGGTGTTTTCCACGTCGTCTGACAGGGATCAGGATTATGAGGCATTCTTACTATGACCACTTAAAATCCTGAAAAACGGGGTTATTGAGTATGCCATAAAGAAAGTATGCTTGGTCATGGTTGAGTGATGTGTTATGGAAATATAGCTTATAATTAAGCGAAGTGCAACTAAAAAAAACTTAAAATTGAGATTTCTGGCTGAGATGTTTACAAAAAGGGAACGGATTTTAACAAAATGCAGAACATTTGTTGCCTTGTAAAATAAAACGGAGATAAATCATTTGTTCAATGACTAATCCATTCTGTTTCGATGAAGTATGTCAATTTCGATTAAATTAGTGCATCGCTTTTAAGAATAAATTTCCGAGACTTCAAAAAGCTGCCTAATGTAAAAGCTGTAGTTTTACGCCGATTGACTTAAAACTTAAGAAAAATATTCTTGACGTGTTTATTCAATAAAAAAAAAAATAACATGCATGTTTTTTTTAAACTTTAAAATTTACGCTACGTCTTAAAACCCTTCTTCTACTCAAACGAATTGAACTTTCAAAGGGATAGCGACTTGGGTTGGGATATTCTAAATATGATCAACTGATATATCATTGGCACCAACTGATGCTGGAAATTTATTCTACTTGGCAATATCTTCGAAAAAGTTATATACAAGGTCGTCACAATCAGATTTTGAGAAATATAAGGTACGATATTTTAGATTTTCTATTAATTTTTCTGACAAAGCTAAACCAATATCAAAACCAAAATCATAAACCAATCAGCATTTTTCTACAAATAGTTTGGTATTATACATTTGTCCGTTTTTAAATTTTCGATAAATATCTTTGTTCTTTTGTAAGAAGGATTTTTTTTTCTATTAAGATTAACTATTGAGAGAGTTTTTCATCATCCACATCAGTTCGAACAAAATTAAAAGTACATTCCATAAAAATCTAAAAACCTGACAAAAGTACGATATAAAATTACCTATCCAAGATTGCAACTACTGCCTAATTTTATTGTTTCATATTTTTGAGAAAAAAATCTACAGAAGTTAAAAAATGTGTCCAGTGTTATTTTTCCTAACTTAATAAACCAGTGCTTTCAAATGATAGTCTGTCATCAAAAGTTACTCAAGAACAACTAACAAATATCGAGAAAACAAAACTTAAAACTTTAACCTAAAATCCAAGATGGCGAAAGAAGAGGCATCTTAATGTTTCCAACTTCAACCATACCAGCATCTTCAAAAAAATTTGTTAAACTGAAATGTTTTTTTTTTTCTTCATCAGGAATCTGCTGTTTAATGGATGGGGCAGCAAATTCTTCCCTGCGATGAAATAACTCACGATCGCATGTTGCAATGTCCAGCAATCATTTGATATATGCACCTCACGTATTCTTTCCCTCACGTGTATTGCAAAACGTGAATTGTACACGTTCTTTTAACTTCCTCCTAATGTTAATCCAAGATCATGATAAAGGAGAGGAAAGATACAAAGAGAGTAAAAGCTCCGCATACATATTAGCTTATAACTATGGAGCCTCAACCTGTTGCTTTTTGGAGGAAGTAAAAGTCCGATTTCAGGCCTTCGAGGAAAATGAGGAAATCATTTCGGAAGTTGGGATACGCCCGGCGGAAACTGCCAGTTCCGATGAATCTTATAAAACGAGGAAAGCACGCCGTAAGGGGAGAAAAACCCACATTAAATATATCTCCTTTTTGTGAAACGTTTTGAAATAATGTTAATTAAATTATAAATGGAAGTAATAATTTCTTGGACTGGTTTACGATGGGATATTCACGCTAATTGCTGTGATATTTCTTAATAATAAAATTCATTTTATTGAATAGCGCGTTACCCTTTCGAAAAGTATAACAATTCAGTTATATTCAAAATGATAAATAAGGGTAAATATGAAAATTTAATCTCAAGATCATTTTTTATTTTTTGGTAGTTATAATTACATGAAAATTATAAAAGATTTTTTTTTGTTAAGTAAATCATAATTTCTTAATATCTTTATTTTAATACTTTTTACAATATGATTGGATAAAGCTATCTTGATGAAAAATTTGATTTATGAAATAGTTTTTATTCATTAACAAATGTTTTGGTTAATTAAGAATATGCAGAAATTTAGGATAACATTGTTTGTAAGCGACTGACAAACTTTGTTTGCAAGAGTATCTCATTTTTAAAATAAAAGAAAAACTTTTATTATTAATGAGCATTAAATTCCATTTGCAAAACCTTTGAAACACAATTTTTCTAATTCATTGTTTTAAATTCCTATTTCACCTTTAATTAACATCGTCATTTTACTATAATTTTAATTTAACTTTTAAATTCTGGAATTAGGAGAATTTTTTTTTTGGTTAATGGCGGGCACTTGGGTCTATTTCCCATTGGCCTCAGAAATGCCAGAATTGCTACTCTCTTGTCGTTACCCAGTGAGCACCTATGGCTAAGCCACGGCGGTGGAGCAGCGTCGCCCACGTCATACAACCACAAATCCGTTTATAGTGCGGGTGGCATTCACACAATCACACAGAAGAAGGGACATAGAACACAAAGAGAAAGAAACATCCATGCCCTGAGCAGGATTCGAACCCGCAACCATTGGCTCCGCGGTCAGGCATGCTAACCACTCGGCCACCTGGTCGGCGATTTAGGAGATATTTAATGTGCGATTTTAGAAGATATTTTACACTAATTTTAATTATTATGCTACTCATATTACATTTAGTTAGTTCTTTTAACTATTTTTGTTAAAATGGAAAGTAACAATTTGGTGGCAATCTTTTTCAATTATCATATTCAACACTTCGATTATCTTTTAGATTATTCGAACCCGCAACCATCGGCTCCGCGGTCAGGCACGCTAACCCCTCGGCCACCTGGTCGGCGAATTAGGAGATATTTAATATCCGATTTTAGAAGATATTTTACACTAATTTTAATTACTATGCTACTCATATTTCATTTAGTTAGTTCTTTTAACTATTTTTGTTAAAATGGAAAGTAACAATTTGGTGGCAATCTTTTTCAATTATCATATTCAACACTTCGATTATCTTTTGGATTAAATGGAATAAAATAGATAAAATTAGATTAATAATTTCAAATGGAATGATGTATTTTTTCCAACAGAATTATTTTCCAATTCTGCTCTTATAATTAAATATCAATAAAGATACAATCTGATGTTCGTTTCACATGCAATAGGTGATGATTACATTTGGTTTTTGTGTTTAGTATTTTAACTATTTTTAAAATTAAAGAATTTGGCCACTTTAAAGCCCTGTTCAATATATTTGACAACATTTGGTGCAATTTTATCACATGCAAAATAATATTTCATGATTATTTTTCGGTTTTTTATGCCTTTATAAGGAGTTATAATTGGATTTACCATCGTTCTTCCGAAATTACAATTACATTGAAAAAATATAAGACAAGTAAGAAATTTGATTCAATTAGCCTTTAGACAGTTCTATGGTAGATTTACAATATGAGAATACTTATTATATTGATTATGGTTATTTATTATTAAAGTCAAGTGGATTTTGTGACGACCAAAATGAGAAGAAATGCGTTATAAAAATATCAATATGCGAAAAATTATAATTAATCATTTTTTATGAAATAATTAAAAGTAACTTCAAAGAATTTGTTAAGTTTAATTAACTGAATTTAAAAAATAATAATAAATTAAACTTCTTCTAAGCCGCATATTTCTAAGCTAAAATTTTATTTTCTGCCACTATTTAAAGTTCGATTTTCAAGAAGTTAATACACTTTAAGGCAGTTTTGGACAGCTTTGGTCATTAAATACCACGTGTCCATCCAAAATTAAGAAAAATCTATACCATTGGTTTTGTATATTATAATATAATACCCCCGCTAAATAATAAATAGCAATATTTAAAATTTCTATAATTTATTATCAAACATGATTCCCTAAAGTCAATTCAATTTATAAGGATTGTGAGGTTAAATCTCTTAAATGAGACTTTTAAAATAAAACCTTGAACTATGATAAATCGAAAACACTTGCATATAATTGACCTGAAGAAGAAATTTCTAGTTCCTAGAAAATTGTTGTGAAATCTTTTAAAAATAGGTTCCAGATCAATTAGCGTAGCATTTAAATATTCTAAATCATCTACGCCTTAAAGCAATATACTTTTCTATTTAGTTCTTCTTTTCTATATTATGCAAATGTGGTAAGTTTTTACTTAATAAAATATTGCCTAATGCAGCCAACAATTTACTTATTTAAGTACAGTGACGCAAAAATCTTATTTTCTTTAGTATTTAAAGAATAATTTTAAAAATTTTAAAAACGGTGTCTACTAAGATTTAAAAAAGGTCGCGCCTAACACTAAAAACGTAGGACACATCACTTTCGAATGACAAGTGGGAAAATTTTCCGTGGTTTCAAGAAAAGAGTTTTAGTGTAGAATAGCTTTATTACGAAAATGATGTGCCCAACATTTTTCGTTTTAGGCAAGACAGAATTGTATGCGCCCTTTTTGTCCATTTAGAAAACTTAGAGACCTATTTAGAAAAATTAGTTTTATAAACTTTTATTGTATTATTTTTTTTCCTTACAGTTGTAGGTCTGTTAGTTTCTGTGGGCAAGTGTCGAAATTTCATTTAACAATAACATAATTAAAAAAAATTCTACTTAAAAGCAGTTAGGAATCGGTTTCAACTTGCTTTGTCTTCTAGCATAAAGTTACTGTTAAAATTTGATGCTATCGCCAGTTAGTCGAAGGAATTCTACTTGCCGATAAAACGACAATAAATTTTTCTTGTGGTCAAGAAACAATTGAGTTGGCCATTGTAATTTAGTGCGGAAATTCAGTTAAAGTTGGATACTATTGCTATTTAGTTGAAAAAATTCCTAAGTTTTTATTGACGATATTTATTTGGCGATAAAATGACAATAATGTTTTTTTGTTGTGGTCAGCAAACAATTAAATCGATCATCGTAATTCAGCACATAGCTCCAGTTAAAAATTGAATATTCTAGCTGGACGGAAAGTGATCGGAATTTGATTGGCGATAAAATTCTTATGACAATAAATACAAATTTTAAAAAGTCGGAAAACCATTGAAACTAGCACATGTCATTCAGCACGGAGTGTCTAGTTAGTTAGAAAATGATTGGCATTTCAATTTACTATAATTTCTTACTTTTGGCTATAATAATGCGTAAAATTCTTCCTGTATCTCTCAGAAACCGATTGAAGCCTGCTTTGCCATTCAGAACTGAATTACGGTAGAGATTTGAGCACCCTAGTTAGTCAGAAAGTGGTGGAAATTTTGATTCCGAGATTTCAACATTACGGACTAGAAAAAACGAGTTAATAAAAACGTAGTTGAAAAGTACCACTCATTTTCTTTCTTTTTTATAAAGTTAATTTTTAATTCGATTTTCGTAAACTAAAGAAAACCGTAAAAACATTTAAAATATTACTATTGTGCAATATTGTTTTTAAATTTTACATTTATTTTTTTCATTTCTCTTCATTTTAAACTCACTCTCTTATCACATTTTCGCTTTAGTTTACACGTAAAATTATATTTTTTAGGCGGAAGAATATCTACTTAAGACAAGGATGAGTAAAAATTTAACTTCCCCCTAATTGGGCAGTTTTGAAAGTTTTTAAAGCCTTATTATATATTAATTGCAACTTAAGTTCAAAAACATGCTTGATTTATTCAGAAATGAAATTACCGAATTATTAATGCATTAACGAGTGGACTTTTACGTTTTAAAAAAACGTGATGAAAGTAACAAAGTATTCGCTTTACCACTTTTCTTTTTAAATATCAGACACGGATGATTTTCGTGGTCTTAACGCGTCATTATACTTGTCTCATGTGAAAACTGAGCTATAATTTTTATCGACAAGTAATAACAATGTGAGCCGCAGTGGCTCAGGGGATCGAGCGTATGCTTCCCTATGAGGTGGCCCAGGTTCGAATCCGAGCTATGGCTGATTGATACGAATTCTGCTTCCAGCTCGCACCAATCACAGAGCTGACGTAAAATATCCTCCGTGGGATCATGGGTTAGAATACCCTTTCCAACGGGCTAACCGTGGGAGATTTCCTCGCCAGGTAATGTAAATGCATGTTAGTTCCATCAAAAAGTCTTTCGCGAAAAATAGTTTGTCCTAATGCTTGATCAAGGAGTTCTCTTTCTTCTGGGTTGCTTTCAAAATTACGAGGCAACTGAGTTGATAGTCTTAAATTCAAAATTACATCGGCTTTCCAACACTGGTTATAAAATTTGAAAGAAAAAAAAAAGTTATAACAAGGCAATACTTTTAAGTATCATCTTTTACTTCAATAACTTTGGGTCCAAAAATAACATTGACAATGCAATAATGCAATTTTATCAATACAGTTCTGAAATTAACATTTTTATATAGATAATTTAGAATCGTTTGTTAATCGTTAATCTGATTTAAAATTATTTAAAAAATGTTTTTTTCATTTTTTCCTCCCAGAATTACGTAAAATGAAACGTACATCTTCTTCGAAATCGCTTTTCATCAATTGAAGTAAAAAGGAAATATTTTTTTTTAAAAATGCAGAAAAAAAATTAAAGTATCTTCAAATTGCTTTGAATATTTTGGAAAAAATAATCCACAACAACTTCTAAAGGCTATAATGTACACTTTCTCCCACTCTAATGAAGAGTAAATCCTGAAAATTTTCTGAAATTGCTTAGAGATATTGAGCTATTGAAAAATACACCTTCAAAAGAACAAAAAATAAAGAAAATGAAACCTTTAAATGGAACCAAAAATCTAAAATTGTGAGGGAAAAGGGTTCTAGGTACAGAGTAGTCTTGTAAAAAATAGAAACTTTAAAAAAATCTCTTGACCAAAACTTTTTTGAACTTGAATCACCCAAAAGAATTATCTGATTATTCATAAATTGTTGCTGATAAATAATAACACAACTGCTTTCAATAAATTGTGCAAATCTATCTTGTAATTTCCTGCATTTTTTAAAAATGTATTGTTCTGTTTAAAGATATCTCTTGAAAAGAACAAATAAATAAATGAAATAAATTTTAAAAAAATAAAAATTTCAATTTTAATGAAAAAATCCATGAAAAGAGGGGCTTTTGTTCTAAGTAGTCAGATAAAAAATTATAAAAGAAGAAATCCTTTTCACGGAACTTTTTGAACTTGAATAACCCAAAAGAATTATCTGACTATTCATGAAATATTAGTGATAAATAACACAAATGCAGACAAGAACTTTTGTACCTGAACAGTTCCAGAAGGAAAAAAACTTACTTAAATGTGTGCTACTATATATTAAATTCTCCTGATAACCTCGAAAACTTGTCCGATAAAGAAATATTTACTGAGATAAATTACACATGTCTCTCTATGAAAAATAAATATTTGCGGAGATGCTGAGTGTATGTTTATCTGTGACCGCTGATAGGACTTTTAAAGTGAACTTCGTGTTTATTTGCGTTTTTTTTCCTTTCCTCTTTAGTTATTATCAGTTTCAAAAACTGATGCTAAAGAATGATTTTTTCTATCTGTGAGTGCATTTAATACTTATTTATTCAAGAATGGATACAGTTTCCAGTGTATATTACCAAGTTTCCTTTTACAAACTATATTTGAGTGTTGAATTCTCTACAGTATTGTGGATTTTATGTGATGCAATAGTGATTCAGACCAATCATGGACCAGTGAAAGGATATGAATCAAATTTGGAGTCCGTTTCTATTAATATTTTTAAAAACATTCCGTACGCAAAACCTCCCACAGGAAATTTAAGATTTGAGGTAAAGGATATTAAAATCTTACATTTTCCATACTTAATACAATGTAGCGCTACTTCAATTTCATGGGTACTGTATTGTGTGTGTGTGTGTTTTTCTTTCGCTACTCACTTAAAACTTCCAACTACTTGTTTAAAACTTTAAATTTTAAAAATTTATAGAAGAACTTACGGATTACAAGGAGCGATACATTAAGATACTTATTTTTAATTCAGTCATTAATTTAAGCTCTATTAATTACTAAACTTGTCGAAACCCTTGTGTACTAAGTGTCCAGTTTCTTTTCTGCTACACTTTAATTTGTTTTTGAATTATTGGACTTTCAATTTCGTAGGTTTTTTTTCCTTGTTGTGCATTGCTTAAAATTGTATAATCAAATCTTAATCTTAATGAAAGTCAGTTCTGTTAAATTAAGAACATTCTATTAAGACTACTCGTAAGAGGGTGGTACTATGATAAGGGAGGTACTTTCGGCAATAGCAAAAACTAATATTTTAGCGGGGGGAAAACAAAAACACAATCGAAAAATGACAAATTACACTAGAGGAAGACTAATTTTATAAACATCAAAGCAGGAACTAGAGGTTGAAATTTGAAGATATTTTTAGAATCGCCTTTTAACGCCTCTCTCTTTCCTTCCGCTAGCAAATATGTTTTGTTTTTTATTACATTTCCTTTCCTGTACTGTGATTTGTTAGATTTCGGTAGCGTTTTGCTTTTTCCTAGTTTAGATATTAACGTAATACTTTTTAGTTTTCACTTTTAAAGGGAATTCTAAAAATGCATATTAAGGGTGGTCTCAACGGAACATCCTGAATAAATGTGTTTTACGCATTTTTATGTAAGAAAGTGCAGACTTTTTCAAAATATGAAAAAACTTTCTCAAACATTAAATAGTCTAATTTATAGTTCTAATATCTTATTGTTTTTTGTAGAGAAAGAGTAGTGAAGCATAAAAGAAAGAGTAGTGAAGCATTTTTGGAAATTAACGAGATAATGGGACTGAAAAATAATATTTGTATCAGTGTTTATTTTTACGAAGTATATTGCTATTTTATTTCAAGTGAATATAAAGCATTTATGACCTCAATACACCTCATTACACAATACACTTCATTAAAACACATACACTAAAACTAATGGTGATTATCAATAATTCTCTAAAAGACAAATAATATTTGTCAAAGAACACTAAACTAACTTTTTGAGGTGTTGTATTGCGCGAGGAAAAAACATTCATAAAAGTTAAGATCATAAATTTCTTCGTAATACGGTCGTTTGACTGGTGATGTACTTTTTACGTTAAATAATTTTCACAATGTACAAATGTTTTACTCAAAGACATTTAGAAATCACTGCTTTCAAGATCTGCTAGAGTCTATTGGGACTAACATAAAGCAAACTGTTATTTTTACTTTTATTTTCTTAACTGTTCAATCAGGGCAAAAGAATAATAATTATACAGTTTGTGTTTTTATTTTATCCATTTCTTTATAGTTGACATTAAGCTTTTATATTGAATGTGCAAGAACTGAAAAGACCAATAGATTTTCAGATATATTAATTTTTTTATCGCAATTTATTTTGATTGCAGTCTTAAAATATGTTTTTATTGATATTTATATAATAGTCTAGAAGACATATGTCTGAAATGTCTTTAAGTAAATATTATTATCAAGCATATCCTCAATTTTTTGAGAAAATATTTTATAGAAAGTAAATTTAGATTTTTTGCATCTAAAATAGAAGCTTTAGATCGCTAATTATTAAGAAGTTTATGCAATTTTTAGGATTTTTTCTCCTTTATATTATTTTTCTCTTCTAAATTAAGGACTTAAAAAAAATATTTCAAAAACACTTTTTGAAACGTTATGTTTTGTGTTATTTAAAAACGATATGTAAACTGCTTTGTGTTACCATTTTGTTAAATACCTAAATTTCAAAAATACTATGCCATGTGTTGTACTAAACCTAACTTAACAATTTTTACCATTATTATAAAAAATTATCGAATATTTTTATTTATAGTACTAAAGAAACGAGACCAAATGTTTTTGTGATCTGATTTTAGTGAAATCTCTTTTAGGTTGTTAACACTGGGGGGGGGGGGAATTTTTTTCTGTTGAAGGAAATTTTTTTAAATAAAGATCAGATAATTTCGTATTGCTGATTTCAAATTTACAATCGCTCTCTTTCTTTAACCTGCAGATCTCTTTAAGATGACATTTTAGTCTATTCTTTGTCAAAATGTACAAGTTTAAAAACCTTATATGTAACACGATTCCGCATAAATGTTGCGACAGACTTCTAGGGAAGTTAGGACACATTATCAGAATTAAAATTGCATAGGAACCCATTCCCGGAAAGGTCATTGTATGCCGCTTCCCTATCATGACCTGTTTGAAAGCGCAATATAATAGGAAAGGGCCCTTAGCGGAACCAAACGACATTTTCGGACATGAGTTCCTATGCAGTTTTAATCCTGATGATCCAAACTCTCCTAGAAGTTTGTCGCAACATTTATGCGACCCCATGTTATATATAAAGTTTTTTAATTTATTTCGAGAAAAGGCAGACTAAAATGTCCTTTTAAAAACACATATAGATTTAAGAGCAAAGCTAATTTCAGATTTGAAATCCTCACATCCAAATTAAGAAAGATCGAGTATTTGCGTAAATGTATAAAATCGAGTATTTGTGCAAAATTTGCTCTCCAGTTTATGCAATCACAGATATTAGTATGCACCTGAATTGTATACCTATAGAGAGGAAGTAAACCCCGATTTCACAAAGAAATTTTATGCTTCAAAATGGCTGAAATATATTGAAAAATCATCATCAGAGCTTTCCGAAAATTGGATTATTTATTTTAAAGCAAAATTCCGACAAACTTTCATTTGTGGTGAAAGTTAAATATTTGGTACCTTTTTTAATAGCAGCCATGTTAAGATATTTTTGCTAACTTACAAAGATGCCTTTTATCGATAAGAGAGGAATGTTTAAATTTTCTGAAACTTAAAGAAAAAGCCACTGTTTCAGAACATTATATCTTGTGCAAAATTTTGGATAGAAATGAAAGTGGGGAATACAATTTCAGGAAGCTTTGAAGACAGCTTTTCGAATGGGACGAACATAAAATTAAGTGCGACGAACATTGAACTAGGTGGGGCGGACATAAAATCCCCATTACAGGGTAACAAAAAAATATAGGGATCATTTTTGAATGTTTTTATTTCCAAAATTGCTTAAAGCCCGCAAGATGATTTCCTGGGGGATTTTCTTCGCCTCTTCTCTAATAGCTCTTTAAAGGCCTCTCAATGTAGAAATTCTTCGCTTATTCAGTTTGTTTTTCAGATGTCCCCATAGGAAATAGTCACACGATGCAGCATCAGGACTGTTTGGAATCCATTGTTCTGGTCTCAGGAATTGCACTTGCTGATCTGTTATGAATTTCTGGGTGACCTTAGATGCATGCGATGGGGCAGATTCCTGATGAAATACAGCATCACCATTAGGGCACAATCTGCAGTAATCATCCTTAAGAAAGGGCTCTAATATCTATATGTAATACTCAGAATTTATTTTGGCCCCAGGTTTCACAAACCGAGGTTTGGTCACACCATAGGCGGATATGCCCATCCAAACTATTACGCCTTTGGGATGAGGCACCGTGGTTGATGGTGTCAAGTCTCGCCTGTTCTGCCCGCAGCTAAGATATTGAACTTTAGATTTAGCATTGGTATCAGATAGATAGATCCAAGCTTCATTAGTTGTAATGAACTTTCGTCATCTGTCCTTACGGAGAAGCTTGTAGAGGGGCCGTGAACGTTGCCTCCTAATCTGCACCGATCTCTCACTTAAATGATGACAATTAGGTTTTTTATGGCATTTTTTCTTCAACTTTTGTTTCAGTTGATAGCTTACAACTTTCTGACTCACGTTAGGAGCTCCAGTCATGCTTGCCTGTGCTGGTGGATCTGGTTTTGATGTCATCTTATCAAGCTTCTGCAAATCTGATTTCTTCAATTTGCTTGGCCGTCCACTTCTTCTTGGTTTTGCATTATTTTACATCAATCCGAGTTTTGAATTCTTGATGCGACTGATATGGCTGAGTGAAATCGCAATACCTTTCTTTTCAAAATGAGTTTGTATAATCCTGTGGCTCCATCGAAGTTCTAAAAATGCTTGTACTTGACCAATTAGTTTTTTGTCAAATTTCTTCAAAGGCATTTTTGTGATTTTATGAAATAATATTGCAACTGAAAGTCTAATAGCAGAGCTTTAGATCAGTATGCTATATATGTGAAAAGGTTTTAAAACTTTAGTGGTAGATAACCACAAAAGTGATCCCTATACTTTTTTGTTACCCTGTACAATGTACATTTCTTCCCTTTAAAGAAATATCAAAAATTTTAAAGCATAATTAAATTTTGTAAAAGTTATGTGTAAGCAATATACATATATTTTTACAGCTTCCAGAGGATGTAGACTCATGGTTGGATCATGAGGATTTAAGGCAAGAGGATGACATTCTTTGTCCACAACCTTCTACGAATCGACACGGGAAGATGAAGAAGAGAGATAGTTTTATGGGACAAGAAGATTGCTTGCATTTGGACGTTTATGTTAGAAATGTAATGCATAACATTCCATTTTTATTTATCCATACATTTTAACGCGAAGATGAACATGGTAATTATAAACAAAATAGGCATAGCTAAGATGGATTAAACTATGATGTTTAGTAATAATATTAAAAAAAATCAATAAATAAATAAATGCACGATGCACGTTCTATTCTTACAGGGAAAAAAAAAAAAAAAATGACTTCTTAATGAAAAAAAATTATCTAGAATCAATGGAAAAAGAGAATTCGCTTAAATATTCATAAAAGAAAACTAAGTAGAATTGAAAAAATTAATTATTTTCAATCATATTTTTTGATTTAAAATGAATAAAACGAATTCAAATAATTTGAACAAGGACTCTAAATTCACGACATAAAAGTTTCTAACACTTTTAAATTTTACTTAATTTAGTCTGAAATGTGACATTACCTATTTTTTATAGTTTTGAAATAATTTAAAACCTCAAAAAAAGTTTAAAATGGTTTGTTTTTGTTTGAAAGCACAACTTATTCTAAGTGGAATAAAATAAGAATTTTTTAAGACGAAGGTTTGAAATAAATATAGAATCAAATACTTAACTTCTATCCAGTCATTTAACTAAATTCTTAGTTATTTTTTTGCAAAAGGATTTATCCACTAACTTCAGACAATACCATTTCCCCTTCTTAATTAATTTGATATTTAAGAAGAAAAGATACTAGAATTGTAAATTCTATTATAGCTTTATGCCACCATGTTTTAGATTAGTAAAATGGCTTCCTCGCTTTCGGACGTACGGACAGATTGGCAAGATCTATCATCGATAATTATTTAAAGTCTATATTATGCTAACAAATCAAAATTTTCAAGTATGAATCAAAATTTTTAAGTACTTTTTTATTTTTCTCTTTATAGAATAAGCTTTATTTTCATGCAGTTAAAGGGGAAAAAACTCTTACGTGTTTAAATTTTTTGCTACATCTGATAAACGTAGATTTCATAATATTTTGGAGCCTCTCATAAGTTATAGGGTCCCTGGACACGTGTCTCGAATACCCACCCCTTAAATCAGTCAGTCCCATCTCTGCCGCATTGGCATTCATACCGAGGCTGCCTGCCCCCTGTGTGACAAAATAGAAATTAGCATAAATGAATCACCTGCGCACCAGTCAATGGAGATATGGAATCATCAAAATATTGGGAAGTCAGAGATCTTACAAGGTGATACCCTTTGGGTATCTCAGGAAATTTTCGGTCTTATTATTATTCTTTATTTCTTAGTTCAAATTCTTATTATAATTCTTGTTCATGGTCCCAGCCACTGGAAAAAGTTTTCTCGTGAATTATCTATCTCACGCCATGTTCTATTTTGAAACAAATTCTTCAAGTACGCAATCGTTTTCTACCAATGTTTTAAAAAATTGCAAATGAAATTAATTTTGGTATGAATACATTTGATGGCAGAAATAGTCTTCAGTGAACTTTCTATATGCATAGCTTGTTTTTTTTTCTTTTCTTTCAGAATTCGGAAACAGCAGATTTGCGACCAGTCCTGATATATTTTCATGCTGGTATGTTTTCCTACGGCAGTAAGAACGAGTATCACCCGGAGTTCTTATTGAGTTTACATGATATAATAGTCGTCATTCCCAACTATAGATTAGGGATATTAGGCAAGTATTGAAATAACAATTACATGTAAAACAATGTATAAAAATAACTAGTATTTGCTGATATAAAATTTTATTTTTCATTTGTAAGTTTATAGTTCTGTTTTTTGTTTCTACTGGAACTTTAAATTTTGATGGAAAGATAAACAATATGAGAAATATCTCATAATATGCTGGTAATTTCTGTACAATTATGTTTCTGACTTGTTGCAAAGTTGCTGCCGTCACCGCAGTTTAAGAAGATTATCGCATTATCTTTACACAAACAATATAAATAATACGAAATTTTTAAATTTTTAATGAAATGTTTAAGAAGCATTCTGATATGAAAATGTGATTAAAGCAGACATTGCGTTTTCAATTTCTGAGATATTTTGCGTCTAAGTTATTCTAACTAGTGGCAATAGAACTATGATTTTCTATAGCTACATACTCTTAATATGCAAAATATGTATTTCTAATTAGTTTTGGGTTAATTAAATTGTAAAGTTAAATTGTTCTTTTTCATGAATGAATATCATTCTATTCAACATCGTAATTTTTGCCAATTTATTGGTCATTCGTTCCATTTGGATTGAATATGGGAAACGAGAGGACGAGGAAAGCTCAGATGGCAAAGCGATTTGAAAAGAAAAGTTGGCAAGCAATAGCAATCACAAGAAGAAGCCTCTAGCATATTTAAAATAAGTGTAAAAGTAATTGAAGCAATGAAGATGGGGTATTAAAGAAGATTAGAGTAAAAAAGTGGGAGTGAAATGATATAAAATGGGAGTTCATGAGCAATAACGAAAAGGAAGTAAAGTTTCAGTGCGAAAAAGAAAAAAATGTTTTTAGAGAGATTGTTAAAACTGTTCTGTTTATAATTATTGAATCGTTAGTCTCTTTAGCAGTTCTAATATTAAAATCAAAAAGTAATAATAAGGAATTTGCATCTATTTCTTAAAGAATATGAAGGAAGCTACAAGATTTTTTTTCTTCGAAGAGTGTGGAAAAAGTTAACAATTGTTCTAATAATGTACATTAAGTAAAAAAAAAATATTACCCTGAATAACTTTTGTTCTAATGATCTGATTTTCACGTGCTAAGTGTCTTTCTTAATGGTTTTTGGGTGTGACTTCAAATATGCTAATTATTTAATGCTAACTATTAATTAAGTTTTTGTTATTAATTAAGTTTGACTATTAATTAAGTTCGAAATTTGCTATCTTTTTCATCTCTTTTAAAAATAAAATTTAAATCGATTTATAAATTACTTATAACTTTCCAAGATTTTAGTA
Source organism: Parasteatoda tepidariorum (assembly GCF_043381705.1). Lineage (NCBI taxonomy): Eukaryota > Metazoa > Arthropoda > Arachnida > Araneae > Theridiidae > Parasteatoda > Parasteatoda tepidariorum. The sequence goes on along the minus strand of NC_092208.1, from coordinate 23,737,519 downwards.
TTTGAACACGTGAACTTTTTACCTAGCATTATTTGTATCTTAAGTTGTATTTAACTTCTTTCAATATAAGGATTTTATACTAAAACCAAATTTGCATTGTTTTAATTATATACAGGTTAGTAGGGCAAATCAGGAAAAAGATCTCGCAAAAATTATAAAAATATCCGAAAGAAATTATAATACACATTCACAAGGTTTTATAATTTCTCTTATTTCTTTTTTGGAGATTTCTCTTTTTTTATAATTGAAGAAATTAGTGAATGCTGCGTGACATTTTAAAAAGATTGAAAAATGCATAATTAAGAATATTGTATGATTCATTTCTTTAAAAATTTGTTTCATTCTACCAAATATGTGAGTAACGTGGCTTTCTTTAGATAAAGATAATTTGCAAATAGCATCCTGATGTTTTTATACATTCTAAAACAGACTTTCGTAAATTCACCATAAAATGTCATTCAACATGTTCAATAGTTACGATCACCAAATATTGCTACTATAATTTCTTTGCTTTATTCCTTTTATTACAAACTTATTTTACGATTCTTACCATCCTTGCAAATATATCTGATATGATAGCCTCCTTTTAGACAGAATTCGTAAGATCTTTAGGAAACTGTAATAGTAGCAGAAAAACTAAGAAGATAAATGCCTTTTATTATAGCTATATTCACCACAATATTAAATAATCAATTTCAATATAAGACTTCAAGTATCGGGTGACAAAATCTTAAGTTTTGAAATTGTAATTTTAAAGTTGAAAATAATTTCTTTATTTCTATATAGGTGCCCCGATTTTTGAAATGTTTTAAGGGCCGCATGAACCCTGTTGAAATAATAATTGATAGATGTTTGCTTAGATTCTGCTCAAAATAATGACTAAGAACGATCCATTATACTTGATGCAAAGACTTCATAGGCTTCAAAAAATATAAAGAAAATAAACAACCATTCTTAAAACTCGCATGACATGAATGAAGAAAAAAAAGTGATTAAAAAAAGAAATGTGAAGTTGTAACGAGAAAACATAAATAAAAGTGAAAATAAAACTGGAAAAACCGCAGTACCCCAAGAGTGTAATAGAAAATAAAAATAAAAAAAAAAACTAGAAAAACCTCAATAGCCGGAAAAGGTAAATCAGAGCAAAATGTATTTCCACCTTCTATGATAGTGTGAAACTAATATATTTAACAAGAGAAACGGCTTTCCTGTATAAACAAACGTACGAGTATGAGTTCTGTATACTTGCAGCTTATGCGCAGTAAATATAACTTATTCTTTTTCGTAATTTTTTTCGTTTTTTTCTTTTTATCCTCTTTGACTTTATTATATATGTATACCCACCATTTGCATTTCAATATATATATATATATATAGATATATATATATTTAGATACACATATGTTTTGGTGTCAGATTTTNATATAAAAATATATTGAAATGGAAAGAAAAAATACCTCTTCTCTCAGCGTGACGAAAGGGTAGTTCTATTCTAATGTTTCTATTTTTCTTTTTTTAATCGTTGATGAACGATTGTTAGATAAAAAGTTACTAAGAGTGCTTTTTTTTTTTAATTTTATCTTATAGGCTTTTTGAGTGGTGTAAGTTCAGAGCATCCAGCTAACCTGGGCCTGTGGGATCAGAGAAAGTGCATGGAGTGGGTACATAAGAACATAGAAAGTTTCGGTGGAGACAGGAACAGAGTCATTATCTCTGGACACGATGCCGGCGGAGCTTCAGTTGGTTTCCACATTTTATCACCAAAGTCACATCGTGAGTTTCCATAAATTATTCGCATTTAATCAAAACATTTTCAATCAAATCTCAAATGGTTTTCCTCTCCATGTAACGCAAATGCTGATAGTTCCATCAAAAAGTCCTCCTCGAAGGCAAATTTTTCCTAATACTTAATCCAGGAATTCCCTTGTCTTCTGGAATAGGTTCAAAATTACGTGACTACGGAGTTGAACATTAGTAGTCGTAAACCCATGATTGGGTCGGTTGTTCAACGACTGTTATAAAATAAAGTAAGATCAATTCTCAGAGTAGTCGGACGCATATTCTTATGCAAATGTATACAATATGTCAACAAAAAAAATTCTTATATTGTTTTCCTGATTTGCTATTGTCCTAATATATGTATGCTCAAGTCACACTTTTATTAACCTTCTATATAGTGAACTGGTAAAAATATTATTACACTGAATAAATTTTGTTCCGATAATCCGATTTTCTGTCAATAATTAGTTAATCTTAACTGTTTGTGGGATACAAAGATATAGGATGTAGGGCTATGACTTCTATCTAGCTACAAATTAAGAAGATAAATAAAAATATGTGTAATTAATTTAACTATTATTAAGTATAAAAAAAGTGTAGAAGTTAAGTATAAAATATTTATAGGTATTAAATGTCCTTATCTGAAAATATTCAATCTAACCTAATGAATCCTATCAAATTTTGGCCTTATATCTTTTTCGAAAATTGACTCTTACCTGATACAATAAATCACAGATTTGGGTGGCTTTTAATTTGTCTTATTCTGCCTCACCCTCTCTAGTTTAACAATAAATCAAGTCAAGATATCTTAAATATGTTGTTCTAATCATTCTTGGTGGAACTGTCAAAATTCCACCAAGTAACATTTATGTAATTGAAATCTATAATTCGATTAAGGTTTTTTCAGTGGTGCTATTTCCGGAAGTGGAACTGTCCTGGATCCATGGGTTTTCGGTCGACCTAGAACAGCTGCCTTCTCTGCCGTTGAGCAGAAAATTGGATGTCACCAAAATTTTAGTGACGTCATGACTTGCCTCAAAATGAGCGACCTGAACAAACTTTTAAGGACTCAAATAACATTGAAAAAGGTTCGTAAAAGTTGTCTTAATTTTGATTTTTCAATGAAATTTTCATGATATGCATCAGCTAAATATGAGCTTATTGTATTTTTCGCCATCTTTACTGTAAGTGGCGAGTGGTGAGCGTTTTCCAAAACATTGTATCAAACTGTTATAAGTTTTTGAACTTATATAAATGGAAAATATATAGTTTTTTGGCTTTTCATCGACGCGGGAATGTGTTAGATAAGCTTTCCTAAACTTTAAAAGGAGTTCTCTCAAACAAAATTTTTGTTCACTTTTCCACGCCAACAGACTGCAATTTTAATCTGATTGACTTACAATTTAGGGACAAAAAATCAAAGAATTTTAAATTATGAATTTTTTTAAAATGACTTGCTGACTTGTTAACACGTTTATTCCTTGATTCCTTTCGAATAATTTCCTTTCCTCTTTTCCTTCCTTCACTCGTTATATAAAGAATCATTCATGAAAGAGGTTGCAACAAAGACCAAATACTATCATATTATACTTTTTAAATAAAATAATGTGTCTTTTTTTTGAAAAAATTAGATGAAAGTCTATTTTAGAAATTATTATGAAAACTTTTGTTATCAATAATCAATTCAGTATAAATGAAATTATATGTATTAATGCGTTTACGCTTATTAGAAGAAGTTGAAAGCTGAAGTTCTTTCTTTCACTAGCTTTAGTACCATTATAGTAACATACACACCTCACACTTTAGTAACTTTATTTGTATATTTATCAGTAATATTGGTAATGAAATAATTAAATTTCGAGTAAAACTAATATAATCAATTGCTCTTAATCAAAAAGATGTTCTGTTTAACAAGGTTAGATTAAGGTATGATGGGGTATGAGGTTAGATAAAGGTATGAGGTTAGATTAAGGTATGAGGTTAGATTAAGATATGAAAATAGGGCTGTTGGTAATTGCTTTAAGCATTAGAGTACAATTAAGTGTCCATGTCAGTAAAAATATCATGCAATAAATTATAAATATTAAGTGGTTGTAAGAAGTATCCAAAGTACAAACTCTAAGTACCGAAGTAAAGAAATTTCCATTTTTTATAGACTTGTTATAATTTTGCCAACCAAAGACCGCTAGGAAATTGTAAGTGTTTAGTAAGTGGTTACAGAAAATTAGTTAGAAAAATCAAGCTAATGAAGCAAAAGAAGATAATACATAAAATCAAGGACGATGTTTCAAGAATATTGCAAAACATTACGCTTGAAAATATCAAATAAATTTCTAGAAAATTACACAAACCAATTGTTCCATTAGAAGCTTTAGAAATCTTTAAAAAATTACGGAGGCTTTAGAAAATTTGGGACCTGGGACTACAGCCCCAGTAGCCCCCTTAATACGGCCCTGCTGCTTTCAATTAAGCAAATGCCAGTTTTGTGCGGATGAAAATAGGGCTGTTGGTAAAATTTTGAGTACAACATTTCGAAATATGTCAACTGTTTTGAAATATGAACTGTAAAATTTTCCTGGGTTACTACATTCAGAGTAAGTGCCTGATTCTTTAAATAAGAAAGAAGTATTCACATTATTTAGAATACCACCTGTAAACTTGTCGGCACAGAATTTTGGATATTAAAAGCTAAAGTTCTATTACCATAGGTTCATAAACCTATAAAAACTTTAATTAACTTATATTATCAGCTATTCAGCAATCCATTCCATTTCCATACAATAAAACTAGTTTTTGTTCCAGGATCAATTTCTTCCAACTGTGGATGGTCACCTGAAGCATTCTTTTATTCAAGATACACCACAGAAACTCTATCAGATGGGTTACCAGAAAAATGTTTCGTACTTGGCTGGAGTCACAAGGAACGAATCATCACTCGAGATAAATCGTAAGTGTACATTATGGTTTATATGTAATTATATATTACTTTAAAATAATAAATGCATCGCGTCTTCTCTTCGAAGAAAATTAAAATTCAATCTGAGGAAAACGGCATACGTTACTTTTTTCATTGCACGTTGTCTTTTCACTCTATTCGGGTTCTTCAAAGACCAAGACGGGCGCCTCGTTTTGGTGCTCAGTTAGATTATGGGGAACCCAACAGCAAACTATTTTTTTTCATATGTTATTCTTCATGAGTAATTTTATGTATCGTTGCGGATCTGGTGTTTAGTTTCTTGTGTATGAATTAGTAGGTAAAGCGATTATCATCCATTCACAATTTTCGAAAGACAAACAGATTATGTGGAATTACTACTGATGACGGCCTTCCTGTGTTTTCTTCATCCTGAAGAGAATTACGACCTCGGTGAAAATCTATGAACCATCTGATTGCAGTAACACAAGATGGACTTTTATTTTCAAAGGCTTATTGTAGCCATTGAAAGCATTCTTCTTGATTTAATCCCACTTTAAAATCATAGAAAATCATAGCACTATAATGTTCTCGTATCAGCTGCGTTTTCTCTTCAGTCGAAAATTTATTCCACGCTAAACAATTCGAAACTAAGTCACTAAAAAGTAATCTGCTTTGCTAAAATCGTTCATATTTTCAAATTAAACCGTTATTTATTTATTTTGCTGCTTCTCGTCTACACATATCTCAAAAACTTCAGAGTGATCCTTGTATAGCGTTTATCTTGGAAAAACTGGAATTTAGCCAAAACAAAAATTTCTAAAGCTTGAATTTTAAATTAAATGTTTTTTGTTACGTTCTTAACTAAAATGTTATGTAACGGAAGAATTAAGTAAAAAATGCACGATCATTTTATTATTAAGATAATTTTCCATTAGTGAAAAATATACAGTCGAATGACGAGACCTGTCTTAATACGTTACACCTTACTCTTTTTCATTTCGCATTTTGAAACTTTTTAGAACTTAGTTTAACAGGTTTAAATATCCGTGCAATGAATTTCATAAGAATTAGAAATCATAGAGGCTTCGATGTATATAAATATATTGGAATCTATAGATGCCTGTACTTAGATATATTAAATTATAAGTGTTGTTCTTATTTGAAAGGGCATTTTCACGAGGCACTAAAACACAAGCATTTGGATTCCATCGCCAAGCACTTGTTGGAGCCTCATTNACCGGCCTGTGTAGGGGTCAAGGAACTGGCCTTGCATCAAAAAGGTTCTGGGTTCGAATCCCGGGCAAGGCATGAATGCTCTTTCCTTCTCTGCACCATCTGTCCTTACTGTGGAAGCAACGTTGACCTACCTAATATGGTGTCCCTGTAAGTGTGGTCATCGAATCTGCTCTTCAGATGCCTGTATGACGAAAGATCATTCTTCAGGTGGGCATTGAAAAAAAAAGTATTTATTAAGATAATTTTCCATTAGTGAAAAATATACAGTCGAATGACGAGACCTGTCTTAATACGGTCTTAATACGTTGTACCTTACTTTTTTTTATTTCTCATTTTGAAACTTTTTAGAACTTAGTTTAACAGGTTTAAATATCCGTGCAATGAATTTCATAAGAATTAGAAATCATAGAGGCTTCGATGTATATAAATATATTGGAATCTATAGATGCCTGTACTTAGATATATTAAATTATAAGTGTTGTTCTTATTTGAAAGGGCATTTTCACGAGGCACTAAAACACAAGCATTTGGATTCCATCGCCAAGCACTTGTTGGAGCCTCATTTGAGAGGATCACCTGAGTTGTCCTTGATAGCCAAAGCAGCAAAGTATCATTATCTCAGAAGAGCTCAGATCCCTACTTTTGAATCAGTCAAACCACAAATGGAAATGGTAAGGAAAGCTTAATAAATTTTACAACACTCATTCCTTTAAAAAAAATAATTTGTTGCTATAATTGTAATAATAAAAAAGAATATCAAACAATTGTACTTCACGCATTATATCGAATTTCAAACAAGCAATAATATTTTTAATTTATTCATTTTGTATCAGTTTGCGAGTGAAGCAACCTAAAACTTAAATTTGAGCCAATGAAATTAAACTAATAATTGAATTAAACTTAATAAGAAAAGAAATCAAAATGATTAAAGCGATTAGAAACTACACTTCCAGTGGAAAAACGCGCAATGCAGCAGAAATTCCAAAATGAAATTGAAACCAAAAGAATAATTAAAGAAAAACAATGAAAAATGAAAAAAAAAAGAATAAATATGACAACCGAAGCTGACGTCGTCAAGGGGTACCAGCTAAGGAAGTCATAAATGCAAAACCTTTTCTATCGAGAGAGCACGACAAATGTCTAGGTTGCTCTCTCTGTACCCCAAAGGTTTTGCTAAAGAGTCCAGGTAGAGAAAATACAATACAAATGACAAAAACCAAATACAAAGAGTATAAAATCTAAATAAATCCATTAGAATATAATGCTCAAAAACTTACTTGAAAATAAATCCCAAAACTAAAGTACACAACTGACTATCAAGCATCAACTTAATTGAAATAAACGATTTTTTTCACATTTTCGACTGAATTAGTTATAGTTCTTCTCTAGATCTCTCTTCTTCTTTCACTATATTTCGCTGTTTGATAGTCTTAATATGTATTTAAATAATTATGAATTATTGTAAAAAAAAAATTAATTATTTGAGAATAAAATTTTATTTAACTATCATTGTATAGATGTTGAACGATTTCCTCTACAACAGTCCTCTGCATACTACACTAAGTCTGCACAGTGTGAGAACGCAATTCACCTATATGTACGTCTTTGCTTTTGACAATGGAAAATCTCCTCTAGGTATATTACATTGCCTCAACTTATTAGTCTTTTTATTTATTTGTTTGCTTAAATGAAGGTTTAGTTAGAAGAAAATAAATTCATCTTGTTAGAGAGTAATTTAAAAATTATTCACTTTGATACAGTTCACATAATTCAACAAACTACAATGCTACAATTAATAATTTTTGGCATTGAGTTGTAACATATTTGTATTAATGCATTGTATAAAGTAATGCACACACGGAGTGTTAAATACTTCAAAAACTACCTTAGTGATGAAGAAAGCTGTGAGGAAATCAAAGGCAATTAATCGAAACACTTTTAAGTTTCTTTCGGTAACCAAGCTGGTTTTGATGTTTTAGTCAAATCTTTCGTAATAGTGACTTGAAAAATTTTAATAACGTTTTTTCTTTTTCATCTCCTTTATATTAATTTCAAACACTCGAAAGTCATACCTTTCTTACTGTAAAAAATGGATACTCAAATTTCACGTAACCTTCTTCATTTTTGACGAAACCGTTTCCTGATGATGTGTGCTCTGAGCTATCATTTCGTCAAAATGACTATCGTCACTTGTTTGAGGAAATTAATTTCGCCAAAAGTAAATAAATATTTCGTCGTTCTAGTTTCGCCAAAATCTCCTACAATGCATTACGATGAGGTTCCGAGTTGAGGAAACATTTTCCTAATATATTCGAGAGTTTGTCACAAATTACGTGATCTCATGACGAAATGATTATCAAAATCAACAAGATACAGCTCAAGGATTGCTGAATAGTCAAAAGAGAGAGTTTTATTTAAGAGTGCTCACGTCATTTGCGATGAGGACTTTAAAAATACAACTTAAAGATTTTTAGAACAAAACACCCTGAATCAATGAATCAAAATTCTGATAGTAAAAATATAACTACCAAACGAATAACATTAAACGTTACGTTACAGTTCAGGAAAATTAAATTTCACCCAAAGCATCAAACTGAAGCTCAAATGTTTTAGAAAGAACATTAATTAAAGCAACATGTACCTTTATTAGTTATTCTAGTTTATCTATTTTATACATTTGCAACAGGTTCAAAATTCCACTTAAATTCAAACAATGTATTATTATGCTACTGTATCATTTTTGCAATAAATATAATTATAAATTTTCCGTAAAATTTACTTGTTGCAATAGTTAGAAAGTACAAATAGTTTTTCGAATTTTAGCAAATGTAATTAAAAAATTATATTGTTAGGTAAAGTTATAGAAAAAGTTTTTTAAACAAATTTAATGTAATGGTTATAAAAATATCAGCAAGCTTTTTTACTGCAGGCTTTATTATAATTATTTAAAATAGTATCTCCAGGTTTAATGACACCTTCAGAAGCTGATTGATTTTCACTGTAGTCTCACGGCTGCGTGTTTTTCTAAATTTCTTTTTCTAAATCAGAGTAAAATGCATTCCCGCAACAGCCCTTTGTGGGCCAGAGAGGCAATGGAGGTTAAAGCTTCACAATTTAGAGTCCAACGATATGATTGTATTTTATTTTTTAACCATCGATGAACAGCAGACCCTCTTTGGGTTTATAACTACTAAATGTTCAAATCCGTAGCTTTGTAATTTTGAGCCCTATCCAGAAGTCGAGGGAACTCCTGGATCATGTATTGGGAGAAATTTACCATCGTGGAGGAATTTTTGATAAAACTGACCAGAATTTGCTTTACATGGAGAGGAAGAAAAACGAAACTTTCCCACAGTTAGCCTGATGACGAGGTTAGCCTGAGCCACCACGACTTTCAATGGCATGATTGTGACAATGTAGTCCATTTACGCATAAGTCAAATTTACTTCCCAGGCAAGTTGGTACCCATCGATCTGAAGCTGGGTGAGTTAGCCAAAGTAAAGTACCCTATTAAATTTAATAGTGTACTCTATCAAAAATAATATTGTAGATTTGATGATTTAATAGGGCACTCAATTAAGTTGATGCTGTAGATTTAAAAAGTACTCTACAATTTAGTGCCTATTTTCATTTTGTCATATTTTTTTATTTACTCCTATTTATTTATTTTTCATTCTATATTAACCATACTTGATAAAAGAAACATCTATGATATTAATTTATCTAAAACATTCATTATGCAGTAATAGGTTATAACATTTGTTTGATTTTTTTGTTCCATTATTTTAAAAATAATATTGGCATATGAATTCAAGCATATGAATGTATATTACATTAATTACAGAAATAGAAAATTGAAGAGAAATTATATATTTTTATCATATTTTAATTACTTTAGGTTATGGAAATATTTTCTTTATCTTTATTAGTACTTGACATCATCTCTACATAAAAAAAGGAAAATGTATAAAACCAATTTTAAATAATAATAATGAAATGATAAAATAATCGTCTAATTAGTGATTAGGTTTACTATCACAGGGACACTGTCCATACGTTAAAGTTAAAAGCGTCACCATTTTCCCCCCGCTTTGAAAAAAAAATGCTTTCCAATATTAAAATGGAGATTTTATAACATTTTTCTGCAATTTTAGCAATGTTTTGATGGCACAATGTTTTAAAATATTCCAGACATTTTTGATGCATCCACACTTTCCAAATAAAATTGCGAAGAATGGAAATGTAGATATAAGTTTAAGCAGTTGTGAATATAAAAAAGGACAGAATACAATGAAGATAAAAGAATAAATATGAACATTAAATACAAGTAAAAAAGGTACAATAAGAACACATTCGGTATTTACTAAATCTTACTTTTCAGGAGTGACTCACATGGAGGACGCTTTCTATATTTTTAACAAAACACTCGAAAAATCAGCACCAGAGATAAATAATGAGACTGCTAACGTCAGAACATTACTGTGTGATGTGTGGGGAAACTTCATTAAATCAAAGTGAGTGTTTTAACTCTAGTCATATCCAGCAAATAATACACTCTTCATAAGCATAATTTGTGCAGTTTTCCAAGCTCTCAGCTGTCTCCTAACAAAAATTTATCGAAATGTTTTATTCTTAACAAACTTTTGATGATATAGTATCTTTTGACAGTTCAATATCTTCAATAAAAAAGCAGCACATCGATGAGGTATCTGTAGCCAACTGAAAATAAACGAAACAAAACTTTTCCCATAGAGCAAACATAAAGTGCATCGATCATGGATCTTAACCTGGTGAAATCTTAGAATTATAAATAAGCATTATTTTTTGCTTTTAAAGTCAATTTTATTTATTCTAATTCCATAAAGTGTCTATTGCAAGCAAAATTAATGTCAAGTAATAATATATTTTGTTAAATAAAATTAGTTTTAAATACCATTATTTTGATACTTCTATCAAGTAATGCATACTAATACATGCCTCCCCCCCCCCTAAAAAAATAGTTAACTTTTTCATAAAACATTTCTGTCCTATTGTTAAGAAGTTTTTACTAGTAGCAAATTTTGGAATTAAAAATAAACTTACAGTTTTATATTTAAACAGCTAAATCAGTTTATCAATAATTTACGTGGTCCGTGGTAGCCCAGTGGTTAGAGAATCGAACTCCGGTTTCGATCCTCGACTTCGCTAAGACCCACCTAGTGCCTGAGATATATATGCTCGTAGAATCTGTGGAATCGAAACTCCTGTGGTCGGTAGTATAGGAATCTGGAAAAAATTTCTTCTTCTGATTTATGTCTAAATTGGGGAAGTGGCCTCACGAAAAAGTGGTGCAGCTATCTATCCGTGGGGTTCTAAGCCAAGACTTAATTTCACCGTTGCGGTGCTCTTTTGTGTTTGTCAAACAAAAGGCTTACCTTCCTGATTTAATTTGCAAAAGGCCATTGGTGAACTTGGCTTGTCCAAGTAACATTAGAAACAACATAATTTACTCAACTATGGCGGAGTGCGTGTCCTCGGCTAGTGAAAAAGCAAAGCATAGCTTACACGGAATAAGAGAGTAAGATTTGGGGGTGACTTCACTAGATGATCAACAGATTCCGTTATTATTCTCTTTCCTATTCCTAATCTAGACAAATCTGAAAAAACTTTTCATAAAACTCTTTAGACATAGGAACTTTAATTATAACCAATTACACAACATAATTTTCAGAACACATTCATCAATATCATGTCTTAAAATAACCATTTTTCCCAGAATAACTTGCAACAAATACATATTTTTCAGATTGCCAGGAGACTCATCAGTTTGGAAGACATTCCGGAGCAAACATCAGACGAATTATGTAGAGATTACAGAAAGTTCTTTCCATAAACTGAATTACAGATGTGAAGCCATGGAATTCTGGAATCTCCTAATTCCAGATTTAATATACTATCACAATTTAAGCACAGAGAAACCCAAAAGGGAACCTTTCCAAGAAGATCCCAGCTACACGGCATGGGGACTTGCTGGACTGGCCATTCTTATGATGGCTCTCTGTGTGTCCATGGTGGGAGTTGTAACAGTGGCCCGAAGAAGATACACCCAGTCCTCCATTCTGCCGATATCATCCACGAGAGAAAATGTACAGTATTCTAAAGTGACCTAGGGTCAGGGTTGACTGTGTTTCGCTTAATACACAACCGGTTTAAACGTATATAATTTTGCCCAAAATTGTTCCAAAAATATATTTGTCATAATTTCTATAAGCTAAAAGTTTAAAACTCGATTATAAATATAAAAAAAATACAATATATTTTTAAAATCCAAGTCAAAAATTAAGTCCTAATGTATGCACATTAGGAGGAGACAAAACTATTAAAAAAATTGATTTCAGACGGAAACAAAGAGCAGTTAGTAGGCGATTATTAGAGCCACCTCCAGGTTTCATTAAAAAAACTAATTATTCAATGAAGTGGCAAAGTCATGGGATTCCAGATAATGTGGTGGACACCTTAAAGCCCAGAGAAATCCAACAACTCGACCATACTTCAAAGCGTATGATTACCACCTAACACTTGGAATCAGGGCCTGGGACCTGTATCTGAAGGGGCACTAAAAATGTTTGTTATAAAACATTTTTACCTTAACCCATATCAAGAGTATTTCTCTACCTATAAATCTATATTTGAGATGCATTCTACAATTTTTGAGAAACATTATTAGTTAGATTAAAGAACAATTTTTTAACAATTATTAATTTTTCAATGAATCAATTTTTTAATCAATTATTAATTAGATTATAATTAACCGAAATCATCCAGTTTCTATGCTTACACCATATTTTTATGAATAATGTAATTATGAAGCTTTCTTATATACTGTCAAAAAATACCGCTAGTATTCTATACTAGATTCATAATCAGGAAACTCTTCATTAGAAAGCATAACTTTTTATATTTACTCAGATTTTGATTATATTTTGGAAAATTTCTTTCCACAGAGAATTTTTTTAGATTTTTTAATTTCGAAAACAAAAAACAGTATATTTTTTGAAGGGACTACTAAATTGAAATTCAGGCTGAATTAACCTCAGCGACCCCAGATTGGACTATGACTCCTCTGGTCAATCAATTCATTTTTAGTTAACTACGGTTCCACAGACAAGTTAAAGAAGGCAGGAAAAGTGCAGTACTCGTTAAGCAAAGGCACTCAAGTCTGTTTTCTAAAAGCATACTCCAACAAAACCAAATTTTTACACAGCATCCACAAGGCCACGTCAGTTGTATACAACTTTGGGTATCAGTTGTATACCCAAAGTTGCTGTTAATTTAACACAGAGTTTCTTGACAGTGTAGTCACAACTATATGCACAGTCGATATTAGTACGTCGCGCATGATGAAAAGTTATGTCTGAAAGAAGTATTCGCAACAAGCAATTGACACTGTGGTTTGTTGAATTCTGTAACAATATTCAAGATGTTATGCCACATATTTTCTGCATTAAAAGCAGGTTAAGACCCAGCTTGCGCACTGAATTACTCAAATTTTTCACATAAATTAAAAGACTACAAATGAAAGTAGTGAAAATACATTTTTAACTCAGACTTTTATTATGAGATGATACCACCACTTGAATATTTCCATGCAGCTATCCTATGACTTTCAGTACATCTAAGTAAAATAACTTTATTTTATTTTCTGTGTAGTGAAAAGTTACAAAATTATGAGCATCATCTTCATATGTATATAAAATATTTACTTAGGAATGGAATTAAAAAGATCAAATATATTTTTGATTGTTTGTATATATTTTGATTTCATTGTTTCGTAGCATCTTATACTTACTTCAGGATATACCAGAAATTTTAAAGAAATCATTTCTTTCTATAGAGGAATTTCATAAAAAAATAGTTTGGTTGGATATTTTTTTACTTTAGAAGAAAAATTTTTACGGTTAAGATAAGTTTTAATATAAGACTAAAAAATTGTTTTGAAGATTTTAGGTAATGGTAATAATTAACAAATAAATTTGCTTGTTTTAATATAGTAATAAGACATATTACAAATTTGAAAAACATTATTGTACTGCTGTTAATTAAAATTTTTGAAAGTACTTATTCAGTGTCCTTATAAATTTATTGCAATCTAACTCGTTTATTGTAGCCCTTGTTTAACAACGAAATTTTTAGCAAAAAAAAAAAAATTAAAACTCTGATAATGCACCCATAACTCAAATTTAAAATTTAATGAAGAACTTTTCCTCAAATTCTGAGAAGTCATTTTATCATAATTCAGTCATATTGTTTGTGAAAATTTCTTTTCTTTTCCTTCTAAAGTGCTTAAAAAAAAAAAACTAAAGTTCAAAAATTATAAGTCATGGGCTACTTGAAAAGTCACCCATTTACCTTCAAGTTGATTAGAAAATCTATAATTTATATCTAAATTAGCCAGATTTATTTCAAATTGTTTGCAATGAGCCAAAGCTCATTGCAATAAGATTAAGCAAGTTCAGGCTGATTAATTTTTCACACGTTTTCTAATAAGCCTAAGACCATATTAAGCCATTTGTAATTATTCTAAACATACCAGGTGGGAAAAAAATTACTGGAGATTTTTCCAATTAATTTGGCTCTTTTCAAAATGAATGTGACATTTCAAGAGCTGGATTTTTCAATTAACCTACAACTTATCTATAGAAGCAATGAAGAGAAAGAATGTGATATTTCTTTCAGTTTTGGCACGAATTACAGAGCTATAGGGCAGCAACCAAGGAATAACAAATTGTGGGTGTCCTTTGAAATAACTAACAAAAAAAGTTGGTATACGCACGCTATTGAATAGATTTAGGCACTTATTGCTTATGTGCCTGCTAGTATATTCCTCAACAAATGTTTGCGAAACATACTCTTAATTTTTATTAACAAATAGTTTTTAATGCAGAAAAAAGATCAAAATTTTACTACAGTTAGATGACATGAAAATATTGACCTGTGAAAAAAGTATGATTTATTTTCCACTACAATTTCAACCCCATTGAAAAATTGAAAAAAAACTTCAAAAAGATTTTAATGATAAAAAAAATATGATTACAAATGTGTGAAGCTGTCATGCTGTTTTTAATTCTAATGATAAATAATTCTTTGATAAATTTTGATAATTATTCATCAGACCATCATAGCAAAAAAAAATATTAGGTTGAATTTAAAGAACAAAAATAAATATAAATCCAAAACAGTATCAGACACATTTAATTTCCTCCACAGAATTCCTAATCCCGGGCACCTACTGCTTTAAAGATGTACGACACATCTGGTGGTATTTAGTTGCATCCTGTTTTTCTCTTTTTATGTAAGCCCATGCAAACATTGGACTTTTGTGTGTTTGTGAAACACTTATGCAGTGTTTGCAAAAGTGTGAAAAGAAGACTTGGAAGAGGCTTTAATAAAACTGTTTTACATTTAATGCAGTGCTGCTTTTAACAATAACACATTAAACTAAATGAGAATTATGCATTACACAGGTGCCAAACAAAGGAACGAAAATAAATCATAAGGAAAGCGTGCACATTTTTTCCTCAGTATAAAAAAAAAATCAAAAACAAGTAACCCATTTTTAAACATTTTCTAGTTAATTTTAGTGTATTATGACTTATTTTTAATAATTTTGGCTGATTCTGGTATAACAAGCATTGAGATTAAGTAAAGAAATTACCTCTGCTTATTGTTGTACAAAAGCTTGAGTGAATTTTACAAATAGAGAAAGTAAATTATTTAACCAAATTGTATATAGTATTGCATCCCCCTTTTTTAAAAATGAAATCAAAGCGGTCCTCTTCCAAAAAAGATACTAATGTTTATGATCTGGCCAATATTCTTTATAGACTATGACTGGACATATACTGTTCAAAACACTTTCATTCTAGTTAATGAATATAAAAATCTACTAAGCGTTTCGCACTAGATTATAAGACTGAACATACTCTGTTTGTAATATTGTATCTTGTTACTTTGGAAATCCACAAAATAACCATTTATATGTAACTCGAAAATATTGTGTCTCCCAACATTTTTATAATTTACTTACTAACAAATCAAAAGGAAAGAACAATAAATTCATAATTCATGATGGAATGGTGCGGAAACAGGAAGAATATAAAATAAAAATAAATAGAATTTTATTAAAAACAAATAGTTCAACATTCAAGAAAATATTTTCATTCTATCACTACACACAATATTTCTATCTACTCATCTGGTTTATTAAGTCGATTTTTCCATCTTTCAAATAATTTTTCTCTTCCACTTTCACTGAAATAAAGGAAAAAATAATAAATAACTTCATACAGCACCTAAACAACGTAAGGATAAAAATAGCCGCGAATTAAGAAAAGCAGCCATGAAAAACAAAAGACTAGAAAATTGAACACAAATAAAAACAAACTATGAATAATTGGTAAACAATAACAACATGGATAATGATGATATAATAATAATGGCAAATAATAATAAGAGCGTGCAGCATTTTGCAATTTCTACAGTGAATATTTAATAACAACTATAAAATTACAAATTAAGATCATTCCTTCAAGAACAATTTACATTGAAGATATCTAAAAATTAACATATTATAAAATAAGATTTTGTGTCTAGTTAAACTGAGTTTTTTAATCTTTCTGCTCGTTTAGATGTTTGTTTCCTTTTTTGTTGTAAATGGGAAACATTAAATGTTCAAGAATAAAATTTTTTCTATATTTCCTTGTAACTTTTTTTTTCACTTACAGTTATGTTGTTTTATAATAAAGCTTTCAACTTCATAATTTAAAATTCATTTTGTTAATGGGTAAATAAATAAATAACTGTGATTGGAAGTAAATAAAATGAAAAAAAAAAAATATGAAAAAACTAAGCATAAATCACTTCTGGATCCTGTTATAAGTGCTGCCTTCAATCTTAAGGAGAGAAAATTTTCTATTATAATGATTCTAAATATTTAAATCAATTTATTCACAGAAATTTCAAAATTTTTTCCCTCCCTAGTTTCAAGTCAAAGTATAAATATGTATTTCCCAAAAACATGCTGGCAAAACGGCTTCCTTTCCTTTCAAATTTTACTGTTCAAATTAAATACTTGATATTTATTATAACTCCAAAAGTGACTTTTTGTTTCATTCATTTGAAATAAAAAATATTGTAGCATAAGTTCAACCAGCAAAAGTGTGAATTTGATGCTGTTTTTTATTATCATCATTTAATGTAATTCTTTTGTATTTATAGTTAGATAACAACAATTGAAAGCTTAAATTCATTTTACTCATGGCCTTAAATTTTAAACATATTTTGTTTTAAAAAAAATTCACAAAATAATATTATATACATTTCTCTTTAAATTGCATGGTAATGTAATGTAATAGAAACATTCTTACATTGTTATGTAATGCATTCTTCATGAATAAAAATATTTTAGATCTATTTCTTAATAAAAATTAAGATATATAGATATACATATATTAAAAAAACAACTTTATAACAGCTGTTCAACTTCTAAAATATGCTTATGCGATAGTCGATAAGATAAAAATAGAAAACATTTGTTTAGCTTAATAATAATGGTTTTTAACAGTCACACAGAAATTCATCTACTATTTTAACATATTAGTCTATTTCATGGTACATATGTTTTGTAATTTTAATATTGATAAACCAATTAAAAATAATGATTATTTTATAATTAAACATATTTCTAGAATGTATATTACATCGCTTAATATAGCAAGGCATTCATAATTTGAACTACAGTATAATTACAATATAATGAAGTCCCAGCAGCAAATATTTTACTTACAACAAACATTTTAATCAAAGTGTCAAATAACACATAAAACATTCCTCATGTAATGAAGTGGTTGTCCCTCTATAACGGATTTTAACATTTTAAATTTTTGATTTTTGTCATTTTTTTAAAAAAAAGTTGCAATTGAAAGTTTTAATTTTGTTGGTTTGATTTTAGAAGGGAATAGAAGAACAATAGATGATGCAACTTTTTTCACTGTTTTAAAAGTGAGCAAAAGACTGTTCAACTGCTTCATATTCAGGAGATGAAAAGAATTTTAATAATGTGATGGACAGCACATTGATTGCTATGGACCAACTTGTGTTGAGAAATGACAGCGATTTTGAGAATTTAAGGAATGATATAAGACAAAAGCACGTAGGACAGAAAAACTAAAATCATTATAAAGAGTTTCCAAATGCCAAAAAAAAAAAAAAATGCCTCCAGCTATATTTTTAGCTTACTCTTAATATGGAAAAATTAATGACCTTAAACACAAAACAATGTAAACTCACAGAATTTTGCAANCTGGTAAATATTCAATTATGCCAAAAAAATTCTTTTTCTCTATTAACAAAATGTTTCATTTATACGGGTATATAATAATAAAAAAATTAATAATAAGAAGTTAAATTAGAGTTATGCATGAGAGTAGTTTTCTTAAGTATGTCATGTCAAATGAAGTCCTATTTTAAGTAAAAACGGGTTATACTAATATTTAAGCACCTTAAATCATTCCACTTTTTTTTCTTCAGGCTTAACTATATATATATTTTTCTTAAATTCGCTGCAATAAATATTTTTATAAAATTTTTAGAGAATAAAAATACAATTATGTTTAAGATTTATAATTTTCAAACTATAATGTTCAAACAATAATGTTCTAAATATGTTTTTTAATAGTTCTCGGTGAAACATATTAATAATAGGGTCCAAAATGATTTTTCAAAGGTATCAACGCATTCCTATGGCTAGAAAATTGGTAAGGTTACTGAACAAACAAATATTTATAAATTATTTATTTTTTCATTATTGATAGACATTTACTTATATTTCTTTATCATCCTGTATAATTCTTAATATTACTCTCTAATATTATTATGATTTGATATTTTATTTCTATGGTAAATTAATAGTTTTGAAAAAAACTATTGAAAAACATATTGAAAGTAATATGTAACTTAACCATTTAGAAATTATTCCTCAACAGCAAATGTGTTATATTTACTTTTAAGATGAGCTTTACAATTATTTCCAACCAAAACTGATATTAGGAATTGACTTTAATGTTACCAAACAATCAGACGAAGAACATTTACTAATTTTAAAGCAACCAAAAGTTGAATAGAAACTTTAAAAAAAATATATAAAAAAGAAACAGTATATTAAGTGGCAATGTTAACTGAGAAAAATGATTATTAAAATCAAAGTTTGAATTTTATTCTAATAGACATTAATAATAAAAAGCTTGGGATCTTTTAATTATGTAGATTTAAATTTTTATATAACAATCTGCTTATCCTTAAAAAACAAAAACAATCTAACTGTGTAACAATCTAAAACTTTAAAAAAATAAATTACATTGAAGCAAAAGAAGTTATAAATAGTTACCTAACATTTAACTTCCTTGTTAGGAGCAAATCATGCATTATTTAGTACTCAGAAATAAAAATTTAAAATATTTTTGACAAAACTTGAGATTTATTGAGTTTTCCATCAAAAACTCAATAAATCTCAGGTTTTTGATATAAAACCTAGGCGGGATGGGATTTTTCAAACCCTTTTTATTACATATTTGTCTAATTTTTAGTACAATCATGAATTTTGAAAAATGTTGCTGCTTTTAATAAATTTGCAGTTACTTATTACACACTGATATATTATACAAATTTATTGAATTCTTCCAAGATTTTTGAAAATAATTTTTGTTACGGATTCCAGTTCAAAACCTTTTTCTCATGCTTCTCTTCTTAGGGTTTTACTTTATTCCTATTAGCAGATGCATTACCAGTAGAACTGAATTTCTAGAATTCTGTCAATTTTGAAGATCAGTGTGGGTCTCCTACTTTTACTTAAGTACCTTAGAACTGCCCCCCCCCCAAAAAAAAGAAAGCACTATCTCTTCCATCTGCAGTATTTCCCTTGTCCACACTCAACTCTTTTCTTTCAGAATGTCACTCTTCTTATAGAGTATCATTCGAGGCAAAAGGCAATATATTAATGAAAGAACCAAAATATAATTAAGACATGCTATCTTCTCCTTGCCTGTAGCCATCTCACACACATCCTGATTTGTCTCTCTAAAATGCTTTATTCTCCGCGCATGATCTAATTCTAGGTGATAAGAGAACGACTTTTTGTCCTAAAACATTGAACTGAAAAATTGTTTCTATCAACTATAGTGATGCTGAAAAATTAAGCAGTTTTAAGAACCTTGTACCAAAACTAAGTACTTTTAAGGGCCCTTATTTTTCAAAATAAAAGTTAAGCAGTTTTTAAGGATTTTTAAGGACCGTGGGAACCCTGAGTTACAATATAATGAAGTCCCAGCAGCAAATATTTTCCTTACAACAAACATTTTAATCAAAGTGTCAAATAACACATAAAACATTCTTCATGTAATGAAGTGGTTGTCCCTCTATAACGGATTTTAACACTTAAAATTTTTGATTTTTGTCATTTTTAAAAAAAAAAGTTTCAATTGAAAGTTTTAATTTTGTTAGTTTGATTTTAGAAGGGAATAGAAGAACAATAGATGATGCAACTTTTTTCACTGTCTTAAAAGTGAGCAAAAGACTGTTCAACTGCTTCATATTCAGCAGATGAAAAGAATTTTAATAGTGTGATGGACAGCACATTGATTGCTATGGACCAACTTGTGTTGAGAAATGACAGCGATTTTGAGAATTTAAGGAATGATATAAGACAAAAGCACGTAGGACAGAAAAACTAAAATCATTCAAAATCATTAAAAAGAGTTTTCAAATGCCAAAAAAAAAAAAAAATGCCTCCAGCTATATTTTTAGCTTACTCTTAATATGGAAAAATTAATGACCTTAAACACAAAACAATGTAAACTCACAGAATTTTGCAAGCAAAAAACATACTTGTAGAAAGGTAGATCTACAATAGAATAGATATTTAACCAATGACAAATCCGTGAGAAAACAGTGGAATTTGGAATTGAAACTTACTGTTTTTTAATAGATTTAAAAAAACAGCTTATGACAAAATAGATCGATAACAACTTATTTTATCAATGAAAGAATTTTATATCTTAACCAAACTTATAAGATTAGTCTTATTAACGCAGCAGGACACAAATATGAGAGCACAATTTCAAAGTAACTTTTCAGCCTTTTGATATGTTCAATGGCATTAGGCAAGGTGATGCTTTGGTCAGATTCCTCTTCAACATAGCACTTGAAAAGTTAAGAGATGCCAGATAAGGCAAAACATTCTGAATGAACCTGTACAGATTGTGCCCTATACTGATGATGTAGACATAATTACAAGAAAGAAAGGTGATCTGAAAGAATTTTTTGGCTCTTGAAGAACAATCAAGAAAAACTAATTTACATGTTAATGCTGCAAAGATAAAATATCTGACATTTACAAAGAGAGGGTACTGCTTTAGAGATGGAAGTTTGTAAGCTTGAAATTTTTTTTATAGTCTTACCTACTTGGAATTGCAAATTAACATCACTAAAGGTATATATCATGGGTGCAAAAAAGAAGTATCAAATCTGATAAATGTTTTTATGGCTTGAGAAAATATTTAAAATCACATCAGATGGGTCAGAAAACTAAGTTCAAGCTATATAAATGCTTCATTTGACTTATACTAACTTATGCTTCAGAAACATGACACAGAAAACTCAGAAAAATGAGGAAATTTTGTCTATTTTTGAAAAGAAAGTACTCTGAAGTATTCTATAAGAAATACGAAAGGATGGACTTTGGCAGAAAAAAGCCCATTGATAACTACACAATCTATAACAATAAAATGATGAGTTAGTCTTTGTGTCTCTCCTATAACTCAGAACAGTTTATGCTAGCATCTTGAAATTTGGACAGTGAGTAAAAGTAGCAATTTTAGCTCCTGATCCAAAAAATAGTTTGAAAAGTTCAATTATAACGTTTGGGAGAGATCAAGTTCACAGTTTTTAGTACATTGTCTTATATTTGTTAATAAATAACTAAAAATTATTACTAAAAAGGAAGCTGTGGAAATATCAGAAACCACAGATCGATGGCATCGATAATTGTCAATTGTAACCGTAACTGACAAAAGGTTCTTGTAAAAAGACATCTACACTTTTTAATGTAGTTGTAGTAGCAACCATTGTCCTATATAGATCATGTTGTAATAATATATCCTTTTTTGCTACTTACCCCCTTTACTAGTTACTTGAGTAGTTTTCCTGTATTTCAAGAAAACGAGATAAATTCACTAATAGTGATAGCCAATCTTCGGAGTAATTATCAACCCGTTAGAATTAATTGAAGTCGAAAGACAAAAAAGCACTGCATAAAAATATTATTATTAAAAAGGAAAGCACTGCATTAAAATATTATTATTAAAAAGGAAAGGAAGAGAGCTGTAATTATGAACCAATTTTATCTTACAAAATCATTAATTTTATTTTTTTTATATATATTATTATAATTTTTTTTTTTACAAAATCAAATGAAAATTTAGAATCTAGAAAAATTTACAAAAAAAGCTATTCAATAAATTATAAATAAACAAAAAATATTTTACAAAAATTGCTTATTGTTTTATCAGGGTGCGTAGCCAAATTATTCAACAAAAAATAAGCACCTTTTAAGCACTTTTCAACCATTAAAAAAATATTTTTAAGCACTTTAAAAAAATATCATAATTAGAAAAGTTTGGAAAGTTTTTGACAATTGACGGATTTATCTTGTTTTAACTGTCATGTTAAAAAAAAAAAATTTCGGCATTGTTTTTGTTAATTGCCAAAAATCATGAAATTTTGAATCATGTAAAATGAATGGCGTTTTCATAGGCTGCGGACTGACAATACTCCGAAATCGATTGGGGTTAAATGAATCGTTAAAACGTTGAATAGAACAATGTCAACTGTGTCTTTTTGCTTAATTCGAAGCTAAAATCAACAGAGTAAAGAAAAAATCTCATTTTGAAAAAGGGAAAATTAAGCACTTTTTAAAAACACCCAATGAAAAAAGCACCTTTAAGGGCTTTTAAGAAACGAAAATAGCAAATAAGCACCTTTAAGCACTTTTATAGTTTGGTCTCTATCAAAGCTGGAAAAAAAAAATAAAAAAGTAATTATTTTTAGCAATTTTGGTACAGTCTACCCTTTTTGCCAGTCAAATCTAAAGACTAGTTTATTCATACAGCTTCAAGAAAGTTAGAATAAAACTAAACAATTTTGCAAAAATCAAAACAAAATAAAAGGAATACAATAAAAGACAATAACAAAACAAAAAAAACTAAAAACAAATAATAAAAATTATAAAATAAAAAGGAAACCACTCTTTTACAGTTTAACTGCTTATGCCATGACATAAGAAATTGGAAATTAATTAATACTTTGGAAATATAAAATTGATAATCAAATACTTCAGTTAAAAACTGATTAGTAACAAAGGAACGTAATAAAGCATATTTCACACTTACACTGATTTTTGTACAGTTGCATCATAATTTTCCCTTATTTTTTTGCTTCTTGCATCTACTTGCTTCAAAGTGGATTTAGCATAGCTATTACGAAGATAAAACTCAAATTTAATATTCAATAATGAAATTAAATTATAATAGATCAAGCAATAGAAATTTTAAAGAAATAAAATGAAAATAAGACACTTATTTCATAAAAGCTTTGCAATGCACAAATAGCGCAGATGAGTTTCTTGATTTCCATTTACTTCATGTCTAACTGTTAAGTTGGATATTAAAACTAAGAACAAAATAGCAAATTTTGATTTCATTTTTTCAAAATATTACTATATCGAAAAAATTCTTTTTTTTAATACACGCTCACTTAAAAGTTACAAGCTTTAAGTGAGGGTATATTAAAAAAACATGCTTTATACATGTTCACTTAAAAGTTACAAGCTTTGTCTTAAAAAACTAATTTTAATGTAATGGATGCTATTTCTTTCACTGTTATCTTTAATTTTCATCTAATATAAAAATGAGAGATTAAGGCTACCAACAATTTGATACCTTGTATTTGTTTGAGAAGTAGACAGTTAATTGAAATATTTTTGATTTCTATTGAACAAGTCAATTTGAACAGTATGCATAATACAATATCTAAATACAATAAGCATTAAAAAACCACATACAGTAGAGTGTCGATAATTGGAGGTGGATGGGACCAAGCCTATCTTGAACTTTCGAAAACATAAATTATCGAAAATTTACAATTTAATAAATACTTAAATAAATGGAAATAAAGCAACTTTTAAATTTCAACATTTAATTAATATTATACTTAAAGAAAAATTAATCCCATTAGAAAATCAGAGTACATGTACTACATTACATCCAGTAACAATATTCATTATATTACTGCATCAGGTTAATTGTACTTTAAAATAATTGTCTAATGTTTTTTTATTTAAACACACTGTTCACATACTTCAGGGTTTAAAACACTAATTTCTTTTTTACATTCAGTCGTCGTGATTGTCA
The DNA here is from genome assembly GCF_043381705.1 of Parasteatoda tepidariorum. Lineage (NCBI taxonomy): Eukaryota > Metazoa > Arthropoda > Arachnida > Araneae > Theridiidae > Parasteatoda > Parasteatoda tepidariorum. The sequence continues at coordinate 23,713,087 of NC_092208.1, read as the reverse complement.
TAAAACCAATCGTAGTAATCATTCCCCGTGTTGTGGGTGCATTGGTCATTGTTTAGGAGCAAGACTGTTTTTTTTTTTTTTTTGTACTAGCTCGGATTTATGGAAAACTCGAACAATCGAGACTCTTCTGTAAATCTAATTCACTATGCTTAGTTCAGATGATTACATATTTTGGAACTTTCTCTGTGATGCCACAATAGGCATTACATATTTCCTAGCTTTTAAAATTTCTTTAATTTCTTAAAACTTATTTTTTTAAATCATTCTTAACCGAATTTTAAATAAATAGAACCAATTATTTTATTTTTATTACAATTTATAAAAAGCGAATATAAAAGATTTTATTCTTTTCTTTTCAATCAATGCAACAGCTAACTTTTTATTTCAATACTAATGTAGACTCAGTAATTCACTGTTGTGCCTAATCGAAAACAAAAATCTATTTATAACTCTTCATTTCTAACCACAACAATGTTTCAGTTACATGGTTATACTAATTATCACAGTCTTGTTGGCGATTCGCGATGGCCTAAGTATTTTCAAACCTAATACTAATAAAGGGGAGTTGGCTTTGTTTTTTTTTTTGGCGATGTTATCTTTCGATAAATCACCTTGGATCTCTTCCATGCTCCTAACTGTCTGTTGTGAACAACTCAATCACTTTTTAACTTGGCTTCTGATTAGGCAGGTCAAAGGGAATTTATCTCTCATGGCCTGTCCTTTTTAATATTATTATACAAAATTTATTTAACTTAGAAAGTCTTATCAATAAAATTAGAATTTGTATCTTGAGCTCTGCAAATAATACTAAATAAAAGTTTTATTATAATTATTATCTAGTTTTTCTTCTTCAACTGTTATTTTTATCATCCTATTTTCATCACAATTTTTAATTAGTCAATTATACCAATTCCAACTTCAACCACACCTAATTATTTAGTCATTATATGCTCCTTGCTAAATTATAAAATTATTGCTCTGTCACACTAATTATTATTAACTGAAAGTAAGGAATCTAAATATTAAATGAATATTAAAAATACCTATAAGCAGCATAATACAGCAAGTATCCAACTACAACAAGCACAAAGCAACCAATTAATATCCAGCTTTGATTGGCACGAAAAGTAATATGTGCATTTTCTCTTTGCCGCGTGAAATTTTCTCTTTCTTGCTTATAAATATCTCTTTCATACCAAGAATCATTTTCTGTAGATGTATCACTAAACAAAACAATAAAATTATTGTTATAGAAAATACAAAAGTAAATAATTATTAAACTGATAAATATTTTACAATATACTTCTGAAACACAAAATTCACATTACTATAAAAAAGTTCTTTGATTCTTCCAGGTTTTCATAGGAAGTTTCAACAAAAGACCAACAGTTTTTTTGTTAAACTAATTTTTTATGAGAAGGGACCATTTTTTAATCAATGTGTTCCTCCAGAAAACAGTATAAAGAAAAAACATTTAATAAGTTTTTTTGGTATGCTTCTATATCCTTATTTCATTAATAATAATAATTTCGGACAAAATATAATAATTATAATTCAAGTATTACTTTTGAAATAATTAAATAATAATTAATCTTAGAATAATTTATTTTGAATCACAGTAAAATATCATTGTAAACCTCAAATGTAAAATAGTTTGTTGCAAAATTTTTCCTGTTTTCTTTAAAAGTTAATATTTCTTTACTTCCTTTGTTGAAATCAACCTTTGATAATTTTAGTTCTAATAATTGAAAAAGGGAAAATAAATTATTATTCTTTTTAATAATACCAATAAATATGAAATGTTTATTAATAAAAGGAATAAACAGTTAAAATCAGTAACAGAATCAATAGTCACACAAATAAATGAATATATTACATACATACATATATATATATATATATATATCTATATATATATATCTCTATGCATATATATATATATATATATACTGGGTGTTTATAAAGTCCCGGACCCATTTTGATGTTTAATAACTCATAAAATAAT